>NC_141332.1:26229191-26386691 GCF_037954235.1 Aulostomus chinensis | reverse complement strand
TACATGAGACGATCTTGAGCACTGAGAGGACAGAAGGTGAACGGTGCAGCCAGAGCAGCCATTACACCAGAGCGCAGAGATCCAGCAGGCCCGCCACCTTGAGACCTCCATGAGCCGTCAGGGAGGATAAAGTTTGGTTGCACTTCCTTTGCCCCGACTGCGCATTTGGGTGGTCGGGGTTAATGCGGTGCTTCTGGAGCTGGAGAGAGAGGAATGATGCGAGCGGGAGTATCGGATCATGTGTTATTCATGAACTGTCCTCTGACAGGGTCAGGTGGAGGACCAGGTTAGAGGTAGACGCCCATCATGTTCCAGTACTGTTTGCAGTATCATAATCACAGGCTCATAAAACACCCATGCTTGCTCTTTGTGCTGGCACGACAACAAAACTTTGTACAAGTACCCAGAATGAATTACGGCGCCACATAATGAAAGGAGAGTCTCTGTCTGAGACATTTGCATAATCAAGCAGGAGCTCACGACCCAGGTGAGATGGAGGCTCTCTCTGCAGTCTGCAGTCACTCGGGAGAAATGCAGGGGAGGGCAAACAGGGTTTAGCATCCTAAATTGTAAGAACCTGAAGGGCAAAACACACATTTTGAGTGACTGTCGCGCCGCCCCGCTCGCTTGGTAAAAGTCAGTCTAGCTCGCCCGGCGGCCTCTCGCCCTCTCCCTCACTCCGCATTCACGTAAACAAGAAAGATCATCCAATAATTCGTAACTCCCTTAATTCCCTAAGTGTGGCGGTCGGCATCCTCCAAAAAAAACAAAAGAAAAAAGGAACAAGAAAATAAGAACAACGAAAAGTTCCTCAGTCCTGAGTGAAAGGGAGCAGAAAGAAGAGAAACAAATTCACAGTGATATCAATTTTTAAAAAATGAAGTTGCGCAAATTAAATGGTTTACATTCTTACTTACTGTCACCGCTCTCGTTCACCAGGATCGTACTCAAACTCGACCCATTTCATTTATTTCATTAACATACGTTGGTGTTTTAATAGGGTTTTTTTAAATATACTGTTTGATTTAGAATCTCCAGTGATTTCCTCCGACATTTCATTTCTTTTTATGTCTTTCCCTTTTAGGTTTTAATGACTCTCTCTCTCTCTCTCTGACACACACACACACACACACACACACACACATACACACACAAAAAACATTTGCAAATCCATTTATTTAAGTGTGGAAAAAAAAAGCCCCTGAATTTACAATTAATTTGCTTTCAGTCACTTTATTGTTTAATTGTAGCCTCCAGTTCGAGACTCCGGAACAGCAGCCACCTCGTATGGCTCCTGCTACTGTATCCATCCACCGCTCCCTCCATCTCTGCATACAGATGTCCTCTTCTTCTACAGATGTCACATGACTTCCTGCTCCTCCCACGATGACACCTGATTGTTTCTCTATGTTCAGGTCATTTTCACCACTTGTGTCCTGCTTGTTCTTCTGTTCTCATGAGATTAAATACATTGGGAAGGAAACGACTTCTTTCTGTAATGTTTTACCTTCCGTAACCTTTTGAAAAGCTGCTTGATGACTGAAACGTGCACCTGTTAACAAGCGTCAGGCTCTGAGATGCAACCACTTTCAAATTCTTGGTTTTGTAGTTGTTGTTATTTTTTTAATGACCACAACATCAGAATTAAACTGGTTCAAACAGGGCAGAATCTCAAAGGAGTCAAGTCTGCAAAGGCTTTTTTCAGACACATAACCAGTAAAAGTGCTTCTTCTAACCGGAGGTGAAATCCACTTACGCAGGAGACAGTCGACGTCCATGTCGTCTCCCTGACTGAATTATCAAATTAAGTCACCGACCAAGAATCCTGGATTGGCTTCCAGTGCTTCTTCAGAAGCTTGTAAATGGTTGATTAGGCCTGTTAGTGACGTGCAGCGACTTACCTGGAACATGAGACGGAGACACGGCAGGTTGTATCGCTGTCCTCGTCTCTCTGCAGCGTTTAACGGCCAGTATTTCTGGAGGCGGCGTCCGTTCACGTCTCTTTAAGGAAGCTGCCCGAGCAGCAAATCCTCGCTCCTGCATGTTTTATCATATTTGGCTTCCCGTTTGATCTGCAACAAACCCCTTCATGTGTGATAGTTTGTGCTGGAACACATCCCTGCTGCCGTGGGATTAAATAGTCGGGTGGAAACTCGCACCACAGCAGGAGACAATTAAGCCCCGCCCACCTGACGGGGAAACAAAATGTCCCTCTACATGCCACCATATATTGCGATTTTCAAGTTTTCGTCTGTATCAATGCGCACAAAGATTCAGGAGAAAAACTGTTTGACGCCTTTTGACGGGGGTTTGCTAACACTTCCCACCCACTATCATTCATTGCGCTAAGCTAACTAGCGTTCCAGCAGCCTCAGTTCCCTCGTGGAACACAGAGGAGAGGGAATAAAAAAATCAGTGTGCGTTCAAACCGAGCGCAGGACTCGCAGAAGCAACGTGAAGCCTCGCCCCCTGGAGAGTTTCCTCCCCTCGCCTGTCAGGTTTAGAAAAACTGGTTTTACTTTTGTTGCTTTAATGTCCCACATTTGCTGTTTGACAATCACCAAAGGACGCCTCACTCGTATTTAAAGTCAATCAGTGATGAATGAATAATAGCAGCACGCACACAAAAAAGAAAACACTTGCATTCCATGTTGGAGATTTAGATCATCGACGAGGTGACGCCGTTGTGTCACGAAGATCTGGTATTTCCTGACAGGAGTCGCTCACAACTCACGGACGAGAGACGGTGAGTTCAAGGGTTTGAAGCCAAACCTGCCTGATCACCTTGATAGGTGCACAGCAACAACGCCAACATCCTGTCCACTTC
The DNA here is from genome assembly GCF_037954235.1 of Aulostomus chinensis. Classification (NCBI taxonomy): domain Eukaryota; kingdom Metazoa; phylum Chordata; class Actinopteri; order Syngnathiformes; family Aulostomidae; genus Aulostomus; species Aulostomus chinensis. Next base: position 26,383,864 of record NC_141332.1, on the reverse strand, counting down.
GTCCCGGTGTCATGACACACGGACGCTTGTGCTCTTTGCTGGGACCACCGGGACACCACGCCGTCCACGCCGCTCCTCCGAACTTTGAGAAAGAGCTTTGAAAAGCTCACAAGGGGACGTCTTCCCACAAACACCGTCTCGCTTTTCTGCGGTGGAAAATAAAAATGATTGTTATTAAGTTGGACGTTGTTTCATATTTCAGCACCACAGACGGCCCGGATCGTTTGGCGCCGGCAGCTGAAGTCCCGCTGGTTGAGATCATGAAACCTCGGAAAGTAAAAAAAGAGGAAAAAAAGAATGCTGGAGTGGAAAACAGAGTTTTGATTGTGGTAGTTAAAGCACAGTTTAACATTTATAGATATGTAATGTCTGACGATCCGGCCTGCGCTGCCCTCTAGAGGCGTGTTCTGCAACAGCTTCGAGCTGGGTGGAGTCAGAAGAGCTGCGACCACACCCAAAGTTTGAGTGAATCAATTCATTTTGGCAAAAGTTAAGATGTAACAGATTTGATTTCGCTTCATCCAGGCGACGTGGGATCCCTGAGCCACAGCGTGAAGCTGAAGGAAAAAGGAAAATGGAGTTCAAACGATACGAAAATCCTTGTTCTCTGCCACCCAGCCGTTACCAAACTTCCCTCCAGGGTTCCGCCCCGTTCTGCCGTCTCGTTGCTCATTCGTCTCTTCTGAAGAACCTTAAAGACGTCCTCGCCGCTGTCTCTTTGTTTAACGTCCAACCATCTGAGGGAAGCGACATTCGGAGGAAAAACAGGAGGGATAATTACAGGCCAGACTACCGGACTTCAAAATGTGACGATGCCACCATGACACCACCTGGATATGATGTCTCTGTCGCCATGACGACTGGTGCTGCTCCTGTAACACCGCAGGAATTTTCAGAATTAAGATTCTAGTAACGATACGCACGGTTCGTCCCTCTGAGGATGTCCTCACCTCACACGTGAGAAAGTAAACCCTCCCAGTGGTCACTCGTTTGTTTGGCGCGGAGCATTAAAGTCCTTAAACGCCACCTGCTCTTCGCTCTCGTTTAAAAATTCCAGGTTAGGTGCAAGAATTTTTAAAACGTGTAATTTAAGGAGTTTAACTGCTGGCTGATTTCATTTTTTTAAACCTGAGTGTTCCGGATCAAATGTAGGCGAAAACACAGTGGATGGTGACGCGTGTTTCAGCTTCTGTCCCTTCTTCACTCCTCATCTGCTGCTTATGACACAACAATAAATACATGTGATTTATGGACTTGTGCAGAGGTTTTAGGAATTAAAAAAACCCTCTGCACAAGTCCATAAATCACATGTATTTATTGTACAACAAAGTATAAATCTAACATTCAGTTGTTTTTGTAAAGATTTTTTAAATTATCTCCATTTTTTTATTTGATTCATGAACGACACAAGATGAACACCCTACTATAAACGCCAGGCGTTCACCTGATGATGAGGTAAACCGGCTGAACATCAGAAACTCTTAATTTAATCCTGAGTCGCGTCGTTTTTTCAGCTGTGACGTCACCCTCCAGGTGAAATTGGGGCTTTTTTGAAACCTCAGCACCCACAGGAGAAACCTTTGGAATCTGACAAAGATAGACGGCCATATTTGAATGAAGTTAGGAATCAAATCCTTGTTCAAATGTTTTTTTGAAACAGAAGTGAAACTCAAACAAAACGAGACGAAGCCTCATTATGAAGGGCAGTAAACTTCACATTTAATAATCATCGATGTCGAGTTGCTTCCATCTGATTTATCAGGATGAAATCAAATATTAGCGAAAGCACCAACGAGGCAAAGCTCAGGCTCCTTCCACCGCAGCGCGCAGCGTGACCCTGGGGGGCGGGGGGTCCTCGGCCCGAGCCGGGCTCCCGCCTCCTCCTGAACCATCCGTGGATGAAAGTGGAGTGACAGCGACAGTCAGAAGTGAGGGAGAGAGAGACAGAGTTGCTGTGTCCTTCCCTGGCAGCGGGGCTGAAGAAGAGGACCGACACCAGCGCGGGTTCGTGTCCACGGACGGTCCGGACAAGCTTCGGAGCGCAGCGTGTCCGCGGCGGGCTGAGTGCGCGCCGGCGGGGTGTCCTCACCTCCCCGGGAACCTCCTCCTGTCTCCCCGCCAGCTTCTCCTTCCATCCCGCTGCGGCTTGTGGCGCACGGACTCTCCAGCAGCACCACTTCCCTTCTCTTTTCCTATTTTTTTGTGGGGGCTGGGGGGCTGGGGGGGCTCGGCCATTAGTTTCGCCCTGATCTCGAACTGAAGAACGATGTGATTCGGGCTCGTTGGGGATTTAGTCGTGACACGCTGGAAGGACCCGGCGTCTCCGCTGAGAAATGGTGAGTGAAATCCGCCTTTATTCCCGCAGATTCTCCCGCGTCCAGCTCGCTCGTCTCCGCGGCTGAGGTGACGTGACCTGCACCGAATCGACAACATCGATCCGTATTTTTTGTGTCAGGGGAGTTTGTGAAAGTCCTGGAATCCTCAGCTGGGTTCGCGTCTCTCTGCGCCTCCAACTCAGTTTGTTTTTTCCTCCCTGAGCGTGGATTATGTCATGAAAGGGCTCGCGATGCTCGTCCTGCGTGACCTGGATGACTCACGTCATCGGGAGTCGTTGAGTTCTCAATGCTAATCGAGTTGATATCGAGTTGATTATTGAATATTGCTCGGCAGTCCTGTGACCTCCACGTGTAGACCCCTAATTTACCGCCTGGTATTGATCTCCTTAATGCGGATTAGGGTATAGAGTTTTCCATAAGTGTGTGGGTGTGTGTGTGAGTGTGTGGTATCCTGCAGCTGTGCCTATTATTCGATCAGTAATCGATCTATAACATGGGCTATTGATCCTTTGGCATGTGTCCCCTGCTACCAGCCTTGTTATTGCATTTTTATGGGCATTTCCCCTTTGACCTGCTGCAACATATTTATAGTTGTTGTGACATCCGCGTCGTCTGCTTTTTTGTGTAGTGTTTATTGATTTTTGAGGAACATGTCATGAGCTGCGGGGAGATGTCGAAGGTCGACGGTACTTTTGTCCCCTGCAGCTGCAGAGGAGCACAGGTTTGACTGCAGAATTCCACCAAGTTTGTCAGAAAACCCTCGGCGTTTAGGAGCCTCTTGAAAAAAGTGCCTTGTTTTACCCGGCGTTAGTGGGTTAAATCAGGTGGAGCAGTGGTCCTCACTGTGGCCCCCCAGCAAGAAGGTTGTGGGTGGAGCAGTGGTCCTCCCTGTGGCCCCCAGCAAGAAGGTTGTGGGTGGAGCCCCAGCTGCAGCACGGGGTCTTTCTGGGTGAGTCTCCATGTTCTCCCTGTTCCTGCTGGGTTCTCTCTGGTACTCCAGCTTCCTCCACAGTCCAAAGACATCAAGAGGGACCAGATTAATCCAGACTCTAAATTGACCGTAGGTGTGGCTGGGAGAGCCAATGGTCGTCTGTCTCTATGTGTTGGCCCTGCCATGGACTGGTGACCTGTCCAGGGGGAAGGCTGCTGGGATAGGCTCCACCCCCACCACCCTCAACAGGAGAAGAGGGAGAAGATGGAGGGAGGGATTATTTTATCAGTGAAGCTAAATATGTGATCAGCCAACAGGTTAAACTTCTGCGTTTCATCCTTTCTTGCTCTGAATGGAGCCTCGTGTCAGGCCGACTGCAGGACGGTAAGACTTGGACCGTACAACCTGCACAGATCAAAACCATCAAATTGTAATGAACTACTCGTTGTTGTTGTTTTTTTACTTTTTATACCTTCTTGCAAAATGTGTCTTTTACTGTGCAGACGTGTGTCTCATTTCACTTGCAGGGCTGAATGTAGATGGAGTGGACGTCCTGGACACGTTGTGTGTAAAATGGTGCATTGTGACACGTTGTGTTGTCGTCTACAGACTTGTGTTATCAACTCTGGTCCCCGAGGGCTTGGCGGTGATGATGTAATATTTATGGGCCAGACAAGCCCAGCCCAGTTCGATCAAAGGTGGAGGTGCAATGTGCCGTAGCGGCTGATATGATCAGAGGATCCCACCTGCATCGTTCACAGTTCACGCCTCTCAGCTCACCCGTGACCAGCCAGACGCTGCAGGTAGGGAAGCATGTGAGACGGCTTGGAGCGCCGCTGGCGTGCTCTCGCTTTTACCGTCGATGGAAATTGTTTCACGTGTCAGTTCTGGATCAGTGGGTTTTAATCAGGCTCAGATTGGGGGTGCATGAGACCCCTGGGCACAAGGCCACAGACAAGTAATGATGCAGTCCTATTAAGGTCTTCTGTTTCTAGACACACATTTTGGAGACGGGCTTTTATACTTAAATCGAGGGCGTGTGATTATCGTATTGCTCTTGGAAAACATCAGTAACATCCAAATATTTAAGCAGTGATTCAGACTTTCCTCCCTGGAACACAAGCCATCGGAGTGGCTAAGTGAAAGGTGCCATCTAGAGGTTGTAGTAATTATGACCATGTGGACATGAGACATCTGTACATGGAGGTGGAGGGAGCAGAGGATGGACACAAGGAAGTAGACGGGTGGTGCAGGAGGTGACTGACAGCTGTAGTTCCTGCTGTTTTCATGGGATGTTTGAGCGCAGGACAGACGCGCTAGCAGATACGGCGCTGCAGGCGTCACGTGCTCTTGGGTTTTTTTTTACATCCAACTGACGGAGATCAACTCGGAAGACAACAAAAGTTCACAAGACTTTTGTACGCTAGGATCATCCTTCTGACGTGTAAATTTGATCGCTATGAATGAACTCTTGACCTCATGACTCTGCTGCGGTGGCGTTTCATGTCTGTGGCGACCTCCGCCTTGCTGAGCCACTTGTTAGCAACCGCCATTTTTAAGACACAAACGCTCGGCAAGTCACGAGTGTTGTATTTAATGATTTTTTGTTTTGTTTTTAACCAAATGTTGAAATCTAAACTTGGGTTAAGTGCAGCCGGGATTTGGAGACGAGGGAAGCGGAAGTTCCAAATGCTAACGAGGACTCATCGCTGCTCCTTGCTACGAGGGAGCTGCCGTGACAGGGTTGGAAGCTGTGCTGCTAACCCGTCTGCTGCTGCGAGCCGTGTTTGTTTAACTTAACCCCTCCCTCAGATTTCCTCTCTCTACATGGATGTCCGGCACATTTTGAAACACTGTACTTGGACATCAGGCCGCTGCATCTCAAGCAGACGCCAAACGATGGCTGCAGCATCAGTGGAAGACTCCAGGCGGGAGACCATTGTTAATTACAGGACGAACACCTGTTGCAAAGAACTTTCTAGTACACAAACTCAACACGTGCTGAGTGCATCCTGCCCTCTCCCTCCTCCACTGAAATCTGATCTCTGTCGTGTTGCCGCCCACGTTGGGCAGCAGATTGTTCACGGCCTCTCAGACAGAGAGGAGAGGCTGATTTGGACCATTTAAACAAACAAAATATCATAAAGTGTAGTACTTCTAACTCTAATGCATCGCAAGTTGGATGGCAGTAACATAGGCTCACGTTACTGATGTAGGCTGCTTTTAATGTACCAGAGTGAGTCAGGCGGCGCATCAAACCAGATTAATCTCCAACAACCAGACCTGAAATCAGCTCCAGGTGTAGAGTCACAGGGTTGCATGAACACACTCCTGGAGCTCCATGCTCTCACCGCCGTCACGACAAGAAATCGTCTTCTTTTAGAGGAGACACATGAGAAGGAGTAGCTGGACAGCAGCAGCAGGTCCAGCTGCAGCAGCAGGTCCACAGCAGCAGGTCCAGCTGCAGCAGCAGGTCCACAGCAGCAGCAGCAGGTCTAGCAGCTGCAGCAGCTGCAGTAGGTCCAGCAGCAGCAGGTCCAGCTTCAGCAGGTCCGACAGCAGCAGGTCCGGCAGCAGCAGGTCCAGCTGCAGCAGGTCTAGCAGCAGCAGCAGCAGCAGCAGCAGCAGCAGCAGCAGCAGCAGGTCTAGCAGCAGCAGCAGCAGCAGCAGCAGCAGCAGCAGGTCTAGCAGCAGCAGCAGCAGCAGCAGCAGCAGCAGGTCTAGCAGCAGCAGCAGCAGCAGCAGCAGCAGGTCCTTTTCTTTGTGAAAGTGACGGCTGGAGGTGAATCTCTGCTTTCACATTATCATACATTTATTATATTTATTACAAGAAGCTCTCATCCAAATGCAACTGAGATTATTTTAAGATTTATTGCTTCGGTGTCCTGTTGGGTTCAGGCTGTGCTACTGTGTTGTTGTTTTTGTTTTTTTGTTTTTTGGAAGGTCTGAATAGCATTTTAGTGTGTGTGTGTGTGTGTGTGTGTGTGTGTGTGTTCCTGAATGTGTGCCGGTCTTGAAAATGTCTTCAGGAATACATTTGTGTATTTTTGCATGAAGGCCAGGGACTCGTTGCCACCTGCTTTGGAAATCAGCCTCATAAACCCCCAGTTTCCCTCCAGTCTGAATCACACTTGGCTGCTTTGACTCGTCAGCTACTTGATTGGACAGTTAGCAGGAAAATTTGGACAAATGCATCATTCATTATTTATCGCAGAGAAATGCCAAGTTACTGTTTCTAACAAGCCAAGACTAGTAATATCTTCTAGTCCGAACTATTATTTGGCTGCTGATCAGAGAGAAATAAAATGTTGGTCTCAGCAACTCTGGGGAGAATGTTTCATTAGTTTTGATGTTTTATGAAGGGTGATGGACCGGGAGGAGACCCCAGGGATGAGAAGGGAGCTTCTCTCCCATCAGATTTATGAATGCGCCGGGATCCCCCAGGAAATGTTGGGGAGGGCTGCTCAGCCTCGGCTGGAGACCAAGAAGACAGGTTGATTTTAGATCAAGATGAATCCGTAAGCACAATGCTAGGAACTTTTCTATGTCTTCAGCCTGCTGGAACGAATTTCTGACTTGAATAATCATGCGTCAGTTAAAGTCTTGGCGGCTTTATGGTCAAAAACACTTGGGCAGGAAATATTGAGACAGATTGATTTGAGGGGATGTTGTCGATTTGCTGTCACGCAGTGGCGATTGTCCGCTGAACAACAACATCAACAAAAGGAAGCTGCAGATGAGAATTTGACACCCAAGAATTCCCACCTGCAGCTTCAGCTCGGTTTGTCTCAGCACTGAGGCTTCTTGAAGTCCAATGAGAAAGATAACACAGAATAAAGGTGAGCAGCCAACGACGTGTCTTTCTAGAGATGAAAGATCCGTGACGCGGCTCTCATCGAGCGATCGCTGTGCACGACTTCGGTGCAGAGGTCAGCTGGTAATCAACCATCCACCGCCCACCTGCTGAATGCGGTTTCACCATTTTCTGGTGCTGAGGAGAATAATAACAACAGTAACAACACAAAAATAGTCTCTTTGTTTTCGTTTGACTCACTTCTTCTTCACTGCTGCCAGTTTGTTGGGAGCAGTTAAAGAGGCTTGTGAGAGCCTGAGTCAGAGTTTGGACCCGCAGCTTTGTAGATAACACAAGCAGAGTACTTCACTCTTCACGGGGACGTTGGTGATTACCGTCCCGACCTGCATGGGTCCTCGAAACATCGGCCGGTCCCGTGATCACGTCTGGTGGCTGGAGTGGTCAGAGCTGCTGCTGTACACGCTACAGGCCTGAAGAAAGGACTGAGGTTCATGCCGGCAGAAGATATGTCAACATTTGGTCTGCGGCAATAAAACGTATCAGGAAATTCCGCACTCGTGGGTCTCAAAGTCTCTCGTGTCTCAAAAACCGCAGTTGCAAACAGGTGACTCAGCAAAACTCCCAAGGTTGCTGAGGACATTGAAATCAGGAGTCTTTTAGGTCGTTTGTTCGTGTCATAACGTTTATCTGTAATCATGGAAGCTCTGTTGATTCGCGGCAGTTAGCGACTGAACAAAATTCTCATGAACTTTTCTTTGCAAAAGAATTTATATTCTGAAACGATCCCAAATCCAGTAAAACAGCCCCCCGGTCTTTGGTGGAAAGATGCTAACTTCCTGTTGGACTACAAACGTTCGTCTCTCTCAATAGAAAAAACCTCTTTAACCCCTGAAAGCGCCAGCGGCAGGTGTAAATTAACAGATGGGAAAACATGATGTCTTCATTTATTCAGTGTTTCCACAGCTGAAACTGTGACGGCAGCAGGTAGCGTTGAGCTCTATGTCAAGGAGCGATAGAGAATGTGAATGACTGCTGCTACCTCCTGTGTGTGTGTGTGTGTTTGTGTGACTGTGTGTGTGTGTGTGACTATGTAATGAATCAGCTGATTGTCAGGTGAGGACGGGGGAGTGTGTTGTACCCTTTCCACACTGAAGAACCCGTGTCAACGTGGCTTTTTGGACCTGTGTTTGCTCAGCATCAGGGCTCATTCAAGCTTCCAGCAGACCCGGGTCTGAGCTCCCCCTGTGAGGCTGCGTGCCTGTGTTTCTCTCTCGTACGCCATCGCGCTGACAACGTCATCATTTCACACAAACGTGCGCTGGAACACAGAGGTAAACAAACGACAACATGGACGTCGCAAGTCGAATATTAGCGTTGTCGTTGTGTGCATTGCAGTGTTGTCTCTTTTGCAAAGCATAGAAACTCGGCACAGACTGGAAAATGTCCGAGCGCCAATGCAGCGAAGGCGGATGGAGTTTTTGGCGAGTCTGGAAGGGAGCCGAAGAAGCTACAGGCGAAGCCTGACAGGCGGCACAGTGACAAAATGAGGATGGGACAGGAAGGTCGTGGGAAACCAAGACGACACGGGTTGCATTTTTCATGCTGCAGGCGAGCCGAGCGGAGCCGAGCCGCTAAACACTCGGGTTCAGAGTGCAGTGTGAAGGGGGTATTAGAGACGCATGCGGGAGTTAACTGCGTCGAGATCACCGTGGCGAGCTGGGACTGACGTTACACTCACTCACGTGTCTTTGGGGGCGTGTCCAATCCTTTCACATCACTGAAATGATGAGTAACCTCGTGTGAATGTAACCAATTAGAATCACCTCCCTCTGGTGGATCTGGTGACTTTGATAATTGAAGGTTGGGGCCTGGGTGTTGCGCTCCATTGTGTTGATGGCCAGCCTGGGGGCTGCTGACTCACTCCCCCCTGTTGCCTCAGGCTTCATAGGGCTTCTGGCCAGACACAGTTGGGTGTTTGTGTGTGCGTGTGGGGGGGGGCTGGATGAGGGTGAGTGACCCTGCCGCTGCACGAGTGCCTCCTCGGGTTGGAAACAAAAGACCACCTGGGGCGCTGAACTGCAGCCAGTAGTACGATCCTTCCATGCGCCACGTGAAACCCCTCGCCGTAGGTGACGGGGGACGCGTGTGGTCGTCCACGGTGCTCCCCAGAGCGCCAGGGGAGGTGCAGCCAAGACCAGAACAGCTTGGCAGGGAGAGCTGGTGATGTTCACTTGAGAGAAAGACAAATACCCATAAACAAAAAAGCCCCCCAGCACGGCACTCCTCACAGATTTGATGATTTAAATCATCAGTGACGTCACACTGCTGCTCCTCCAGGGTGAATGAACATCGTCTCTCCTGATGGGGACACGCACTCATGATACATGCTGGGGGGGGAGCAGGATCTGCCACAGAGGCGACGCAGGGAGGGTTTAAGATGTGATCTTTTGCTGTTTCATCTGCTGTGCGTCTGGAAACAAAAATTTTACAGTGTTGTTGCATTAAGGACCAAATGTCACACTGTCGAATTACCAATTCAGACCCAGTCGTCAGAATTATTTACATAAATTAATTTGCATGAATTAGTTTGTGGAGGGAAACTTGCTGACACCAGGTTGTTCTGAGTCAGCCGGGCAGGAAGAAGTGTGATGTCCACATCCTGCAGACAAATGTGAGAGTGGAGCACAAGCGGTCTGGTCCTGGTGCGTCTCACGCTGCCGCTCGGAGTGGGAAAGGTTTTGGTTATTCAGCAGCGAGTTATTGCTTCGACCAGGACAAGGACTTCCCAGCCCTCCAGTAGAGCTTAAGAACCCGTGCAAACTTAACACCTTAGCAGGACCGCGTTGGTGCCGTTGGTCTCGTGCTGCCTGATGATCAACAATTTTGAGTTCAGACAAACTTACAAGAAAAAAAGCCTGTGAAAACCTGTCTGTCTCTGTGGCTTCGTGCTGCTTAGAGTGATCAAAATGAGCTTACGCAACAATCTGGCAGACAGAATCAATAACCCACACACTCACACCAACACTCACACACACACCGACACCCACACACACACACACACACACACACACACCGTGGAGCATCTGCTGAGGATCGATACCCATTCCTCTCCCTCTCCACATTCACTGTAGTCTTCACACTTGACGGGGCGAGAGCCAAGTGCCGCGGGGGTGGGCTGCATAATTAATTGCATCAGAATCACAGTTTTGATAAATGACAGCATTTGCATTTAGATGAGGTGTACTTAAAAACCCAGCAACCTGTCACATGCTGGTACCAGGAGTCATTACCGCGTAAACATGCAACATTTGGAGGCGGCAAAAAACCCGGCTCAACATCAGAGGAACACGACCGGCGGTAAGAACTCCAATGATGCCAAAGGTTTTCTGTAGTGAAGCTGGGTGGATCCGGGTGAGGAGTTTGGCTTCAGCTGGGTTGTTTCCACGTAACGCGCGACTTCTTTCCTAAGTCTCAGAATCTTAGTCCAGCTGTTGGACAGCCAGGCGGCCATGTTGGACTGTGTTTGCTCTGTTTGTAACATGGAGGGCTGAACATCCTTTTTCTTGGGATCTCTGAAAAAAGCTCTGGGATCTAGGCTCGTTAGCTTCACGCACGAAAGCCACTTGATCAGTGTTGGCCAGCGGGTTGGCGCTGTTGCCTCTAGGGAAGAGGGTTCCAGCCTCTGCTGTCCCGGGTCCTCGCAGTGGGGAGTTCTCCCCGCGTGGCCCGGTTTCCCCACCACCAAGCACGCGTGTCTGAGGTTAACCACTCCTGACCAACATGCTGGCAGAAGATCTGGTGTTGGTCCCTGAGACTTCTTCTTCTTTGGGTGTGCGTCCTCCAGCCATCGACGCGTCCATCAGCTACACCATCTTTCAGCGGAGTTTCCATCACTCTTCTGTCATTTCCAAGCATCAGAGTGAAATATGGAAGCACCCGGTGATTCCGCGCCGAGAGCGAACCCTCATCAAGGTGATGCAGCGGAGCGTGCCGGTCGTGGCTGAGTCAAACCGATCTGCCCTCAAATGCGGCAGCCAAACCTCCGTGGTGGCGGTGACGGGGACTGTTCTCCTGCTGATAAGAGAGCACGACAGTGCTGGCACTTCTGAATACAGACTTCTGAGAGTTGGTGCTCATAATAAATCCTTCCTGTGTGAAATATTGGCCTAAACTGGTACCTGACAACAGAACCAATAGTGCCTGTTCCCCGTGGAGAACCACGCTGAGGCTCTCAACAATGACAGCTGATTCCAACATGAGAATGAGGTGTCGAGGCTGAAGACGTTATTTGCATATTTTTTCAGGTCTCTCAGATGCGCTCAGGCTGCTGTGAGCGTCGCAGCAGCTGAATGGAGGTAATTACCTCTAGTCTTCGACATGCTCCGCTGTCAGATCTGCTCCTGAACGCAGCCTCAGATCAACACTGAGGCTAAACACACGCTGATATCATGCCACCCTTCAGATGATTCAGGACGGGGAGACATGGCGGCGTGGGCGCAAGCATGCTAGTGATGAGAATTTAAGGGGGAGATGTATATTTTGTGAAGCGCTGTCTTTGAAGAAGTCAGCTTTCTTCACTATCAGCCTCATTTGTGTTTGTTTTCTGACATCTGAATCTTTGCAGAAGAGGAACAGAGAGAGACAAGACGAGGAAACGCTTTGAGGGACGAGAGCTTTGTTGTCATTGTTCGTGTCAGTCAGCCGCCGTATCTGTGACACCGGTGGAGTGCAAGCTAACAATCTTCATCGCTGAGCTTCATCAACATGAAGCGCCAGGCTAACGTTTCTGTCAGTCACCGTCTCAGGAAGATGTGCTGCACGACAAGAATTGATACGAGCTCCTCGCTCTTCGCTGGCCACGCCTCCTCCATACACCCATTTTTATTTTTTTGTCTGACACTTTTTTGTTCTTTGCTACAATGATCCGGGTTGCAGAGCAGCAGAATCACACCCTCCGAATCAGTAAAGTTAAACGGTTTACGCCCGCCGCTCCTGAGCCCGGCGCCGGGAGTGTCGTGATCCAAGAGTCACACTGATGTTTGCAACTTCGTAAACACGACAACACACAGCGTTTGATGAGGCTCCTCCCTGCTGGAGGTCTGTTGAGCTGTTGGTTGTTGTTGCTGGAGTAAGAACTGCACGGCTGTTGTGGTTTGAGTCAGTCATGAAGTTAAGAGCAGGAAAGAATCTCTGATCTGCGCCCCCCCCCCCCCCCCCCGCCATTTACAACCTGCTACACCCAAATCACTTTGCTGTGATTCGTCTGTTTTTTGTCATGAAAACCTGCAGGAGGAAGGAGTGGTGTCAGAGCTATGCGCGTGAGCACACACACACACACACACACACACACACACACACACACACACACACACTACCCTGCTACTAAGACTAAATTGTCCAGATGGATAAAACAGGTGCATTAATGCAAGGTCATTAACGCACCTGCGTATCGAAGTTACAGTAACTGAGCAATTAGAACAAATGAATGAATGAAGAGGAGGAGGTCAGAGAGATAGAGAGGGACGCCGGAAGAGTGATGAGAGAGAGAGAGAGAGAGAGAGGAGCGGAGAGAGTTCACCAACAGTACAGGGAGAGATGTTTGCAGGAAGTGAGTACGAGTGAGTGAAAGAGAGGCAGATCGGGGAGAGCGGGCTGAGAAACAGCAGCGCTGTGTGGGTGAGAGAGAGAGGAGAGGGGGACAGAGAGAGAAGGAGTGTGTTTATTTTCGGTGTTTCACTTCAGGCAGGCAGTCGGTGAACAGAGAGTCAGTGTGAGCAGAGACAACTTCATTCGACCCGAAAACCAAACCGAGACGTTTCACGAAAGTATGTAAGAACAAAACTACAACAGTAAATCACTTTTTCACTTCTAATAGATGCTGCGTGTGTGTGTGTGTGTGTGTGTGTGTGTGTGTACCCACGCATGTGTGTGCGTGTGTTTTGTTTTGCACCAAAGTGACAAAGGAAAGTGACACATACACGTTTGCCACTATTTTAAGACTTTCCTTTTTAAAAGCACAAAAGAGGAGAAGCGGGAGTGGAAATTTATGGAAGTCGCTGCTGCCGTTGATTTATGGCTGCTTACCGACCACCGGGGTGGAGGAAACTTTACGCCTGGGAAAAAACAGGAAAGGCACCGCAGTGAAAGAGCAGTGGACGGGCTACACTGAAGAGACTGACCAACAGCACATGGAAGACGATTCGACTGTAATTACATGGATCGTGATGTTAAGACGAGGCTGAGGCTGATTTGCAAGTTGTCCGCTGCTCCTTTGCTGTTGTTTTCCAGTAAATATGAGGTCATTTCAGTTGGGGGCCTTCTGTTTGTACACTCTCTCTAAGTCACTCCAAGTGAAAGTGCCAGCTAAATTCCCAAAAAGTGAGAAAGCAAATGTATTCCCTCATGATTTATGCATGCAGGCTGCAGGCTGCTGGAGTCTGCCTTCACCTCCAATCAGACTCAGGCACTTCCTTCAAGCTGAAACACGAGGAACAATGTGTCTGCGACTTTGCTCTTCCTTGACTTTTATCATGACGCAGGGTCTCCTAAAATCCATATTTATTTAGAATCACGTGGTTTATACTTTATTTTTTTTGACATTTTCCCCAATCTTCACCCATCAACAGATGTTTTAGGCAAACTGAGCTCCTTCGGTGCTTTAAAAAAAGCAGATGTTCGCGTCATTAATGTGAAAGCAGTCAACTGAAGCTGCAACACTCATTTTTTGGGGAATTCAGCGCCCTGGGCCATCAGAGTTGGCTGGTATATTGTTCAGAACAACAGCAAAGCACCCCTTTCAAGGTTCAGTCTTCGCCTGATTCCGGGTCAAATGACCCCCAGCAGACACGCGTGCTCAACAGCTCCGGCTCTCACTGGTATTAATGCGAACACGAGCTGGTTTAACTGGTATATCAGAGTCTCACTCCTCTTCGTCAAAGACCGACGTTTGGTCAAATCCCCTGTGACGTCCCCAGCCGACGGTCCCCCTCTGCGTCGCATGGTTGTGTCTCCAACGTTCTCATCCATTTCAACCAGCAACGCGTGACTCTGTCCTACAATTTTGCATTCTGTCTGCTTTTGCTTACTTAACTAATGGTTTTTTTGGTGTCGTTAGGGAACGGGGCAACATCGCGTTGCCTGGATCGCTAATCCCCTATCGTCAAAATCCAAAGCAGACAGATTTGCCCCTACGTTGTCCAGCGCTGCAGCAGGGGTGTCCTCAACGGCGGCCGAGGACGTCATCGGGGAGTCGACCAAATGTCGGTCTGTGACAAATACTAGTGAGACTGTGCTGATGTGTCGATTAAGCCGACCGGAGCAAAAGCTATGAAAGCGGAGCCGCCTGAACACGGTCGCTGCCTCGTGTTGATTCACTCTGGTTTCTGGCATTTATTCTAAGGTGTGTCTACATTTCATGAAGCGACTGTCTGTGTCTGCTCGCCACCTGGTTTGGATTGTAGATTTTCACCATTATGAGTGTTCAACTGTCTGGAGGACTTGAAACTGTTGTTCAGCTTTCCTCACTATCTCTCTTTCTCGCACACACACTCACGCACGCACGGCAGGCTTAAGTAGGCTGAGCAGTACGTTAGCAGAGCAGCTTCAGTCTTCTGTGCGTCCACGATGTGTTCAGACACACAGGGCCGTCTGCACCCACGCGGCGCTCAGAACAAACCCTCCCTGCAGCTGCGTCAAAGGAGAGAAGAGAGAACTCGAGCATACAAATTTGTTAACACAGTTACACGCATCCAGGAGGAGCCCGCCAGGACGCGGCGTGTGTGTTAGCTAAGTGCACCGGCTCTGGTAGGATCATGTGAGAGAGATGGGAGATGTACCGGGAACAAAATTCAGTCGTGGCCAGGACCCCCCACTCCCTGCCCCCCCCTGACATGCAGCCAGCTGCACATTAACTCAATTCAATTTACAGTCAACGCACAAAAATTAATGCCTGCAGGATCGGAACCAAGCCAACATCCCAGCGCCAACGACACATTAACAGAACGCGGATCAGCTCCCGATGCTGAGGCCATGAGCCTCATATTCTCACCGTCATGAACATTCAAGCAGATGAAGTCACACGGTGATGGAGCTCAATGCCGCCTTTCACTGTTTATGGAGTTTGTATATGTCATGACATTGACCTCGCTGGCAGGAGGATGTCTACTGAGCATGCTCAGTGGGCGCCTGTCATTGGACGTCAGGACAAAAACTCCGAGCGGCGTTCTTAGTTTCATTATAAACAAGCAAAGCATCACAATGGCGGAGCCACTTTAACGGCACTGTGGCAGACGGAGTACAGCTGGGCGTAACCTTCCACGCCAGGGCTCGCACAACAACAAGAAGCAGGGCGCTGGTGTGGTCAGGTCTGCTGTGAGGGAACTTCAACTGGGACGGGGATTTGGGAAGATGCTGACGGTCGAGGTCACGTCAAGTTGACAGGATGTCCCTGGAGGGCCTTGAGGGGGTTCCTCACAAACGTAGCATCGTCGTCTACTGGACTCAGGGATGAACAGCAGGTTTTGGTGGTCAACAGTCAAGGTCATCGACAGCCATGTAACAAGTTTCTCCCCTCGGTGGCGGCGGCCTCGGGGCCGTCGGAGCCTGGCTCATTTATCTGAAGGTTCCAGTCAACCAGGCTGGTTTTATATTCAGAGAAAAAAGCTTCTCCTTCTGTGTTAGGAAGCAAAACGTAGTGAAGAGGTGAGTGAAGCCTGAGAGCAGTTAGCCTCGCGTGGCACATCGCAGATGCTACATGGCCGGAGCAGCGGCGATCCCCTCTCCATTCCTGAGTAGACGCTCGCCCCGGGGAGCACAAGTTCAGGCACACGTGTACTTTTACCAGCTTTTAACATCAAACCCAGAAAGCCAAGCCAAGCAGATGAAGCCAGAGAGGAAAAAGGGGCTAAAAAAAGCAGCAGTTGAACTCTGGAGGGATAAGTGAGATCCTGAAGCTGCACACGACGCTGACCTGACTAAGGGATGCAATGTTTACTACAGCCGATTGCCTACGAACTGATGAATGTCATCAGACGTGTCCTGAAAGAGGGAGGCCCGGGGCTCTGCCTTTGAGTGCGAAATGATACAATAACACATTGCTTGTTAGCAGGGGCGAGGGGGAGCGCAGGGTCAGGACTGAGGACGCGTACGACCACTGTTGTATTCAAGGAAGAGGGAGGCTGGAGGATGGTGTGAAGGATTTATGAAGACCCGTCAGTCCTCTCTCTCTCACACACACACACACACACACACACACACACACACACACACACACACGATTATATTAGACGGCATTCATTATCCAGCAGGGAAATTCAGTTTATTCTGGTCGATGTAAAAACAGACGAGACAATAACAAACACAACGTTACAAATATAGCCTCATGGAGGACCAGGTTCTTTGTGGAGGGTGTCGTGTGTGTTGTGGTTTGTTTTTGGCTTTTCTTAAAGAAAATAAATACTGAGGTTGTAGATTTAAGCCGTTGACTCGAGTCAGACCCAGATGCAGATGTTTGACCCCTCCTCAAAGACGGGTTCCTAAATCAGGGTTTGCTTCAACCACCTCCAGGGACGATGAGGGGCCCCCGCTGCCGGGAACCAGCTCCGGTTCTTCCCAGTGCCTCGGTCGGGACCTCTGACTGGATTATTTCACACTTTGATGGTGGAGGGACCCAGAACTAACCCCCCGCGGAGGAGAACATGCAACATGATGTTTCCTGAGAGAAGTCACTGCAGTGAGCTTCCCTCTGAGGCGCTGGTGTGTGTGAGACACGGTCGGACTGTTTCTGTTTACCCAGATGCTTGAACCGGGCCAGGAGTCGAGCAGTGACCTCTGGGCTGACTCGGACTAAACTCTGCGTACTGTGTGTTCACATCAAGTCTTTCTGTCTGACGGCTAGCGTGGTCCCGAAGGAGCAACGGGGGTTTGGAGAAGCATCGCTCAGGTGTCCGGTGTTGTGGGTTTTAATGAGTGAGTGAGCGATGCAGACAGGAACGTGTGTGTCAGACTGAAGCTGGCGTTAAAACGCGTCTCTGAGGGACGTCTACACCAGACTGCTGTAACCAGCGTGGACCGAGGAGAGCCAGGACAACCGGCCAGACGCTTTAAATCTCTCTGATTTCAGACCTCAGAGGTGATTCATGGTTTTCCCCTAGAAGATAATCATGGCATTTATTCACTGTTAAGACGCTGGAGCATGGACGCCATACCGGATGATACAATTTGGGCAGGCAGTTGCTAGAAGCTCATTAGAAAAATGGGAGCGGATGAGAAAAACCCTGAGCGACGGCAGACGGAGAGTCCAACTGGGAACACAAACACTGACATTAATTCCACTTGAATTTAAAGCGTCCCAAAAAAAAGGGGAAAAACTAGACATACGGCATCGTGGTTGTACGCCTGCCACGGTGACCTTGACCTTTGACCATCGTATTGTTTTCAGGTCATTCTTGAGCCTCAAGGCGCTCCGGAGGTTTCACCACTAGGACGATGGACAGATTAAACCTCAGTAGACACCTGAGCCATGATGGAGCAGCAGGTGCGGCCCAACTGCACTCATTACACACTCATTAGTGCGCAAACACACACACAAAATACTAGAATCCCTTTTAAATACTTGTGCACCTGTTTCCCCTGCTGCTCGCTTGTTGTGTCCTGAGCTTCTGAACAAATAACCGGAATTTAAAAAAATAAAAAAATACAAAAGCATGGTTAACGCCACACTGATGTAACCGATATTTATGCATGCTAGTATCATCATAGAAACTAGCTGATAAGATGTTCACACTTTTTAACATACAGGAAAACACATGTAAATAATGGGAATAGTTTTATTTAAATGGACGTGTGTACTCACGTGCCAGTGACTTTATTCGCGGGCCTTTAGACGGCGCCGCGGCTGCTGGTAAGCACCTCTGGCGAGGTGCTGTAAAGTTCCGATCTCGGCGGATCTCAGAGATGTTCCCCAGAACAAAAACTCTCGTCAGAGGGTCCCAGCTCCCTCACGCGGTCGTCCAGGCGCCTGCACGTCCACGCCACAGTGGATTGATTGCTGTCACTCTGTGGATTGTCACACCGACACTCTCACTCTCTCAGCTCTTCCACCGGCTCTTCTAATTACCTGAAACAACACACAGTGTAGAAACAGCAGCACTCAAACAAATTTTGTTTTTTTAATTTCTCTTCATGTCTCCAAAAAATAACAATTGATCATAAATGAAGTCAGATCCTCATCAGGACGAGTGCTATGTGGAGGACTTTATGAAGGCCTGCGCAGCGTCTTGGCGAGATTCCAACCCGTAGCCCAAGGAAAGGCAACTAAAGACTTCAAATTCTGCAGTAAATTGCTTGAAGAGGTATTTTTTATTCATGTACTACGCACAGGTTAGCATGGCTGCTTCTTTATGAACTCGCTCTCGGTGTTTTCTGGCACAGTGAATGTCTTGGTTATCCCAGAGTGGTTTGATAGATGTCTTTAATTTCCTCCGTCCCTGCAAGGCGACCGACGATTACGGTCCAAGTATTGTAGCTTTTAAATAGTAGGAGTAAAACTTTGCTGCTGTTCGACCACAAAAACAAAACAAAATAAGTGGACAAAAACTGGCCTGCAGCTTAATGACAACCCAGAGAAATGCGTCTCTGCTCTGGAGGTCAACACTTAGCATGGCGGCGCTGCTCCGTATGCCACTGGCGTATGAATGTGTGTGGGTGTGTGAATTTGAGGCTTTGTCAGGATAAAGGTGATGTATAAAGGCGGCCCTCAACCAGCCGTGAAGCAACACTTCACCAGGCTGGAAAAGCGACAGAAAGAGACTGTTTCAGTTGCTTCAAACAGCAGCAGAGTGATAATGTGTTTGAATTCAGTCAAGACCAGACGAGGTCGTCGGCGGAGGTTCAAGGACTCAAGCTCTTCACAGAAGTGCTGGTTCGCGGCAGACGGCGAGCCGCACGTGGGCTCATGTAACTTTGCGCCGCCGCCGTCCTCCACAGCTCCACCGACGTGTCGCGTTAACGGGAGACTGCCTTTCCACATTGATGTGTGAGACGGGTGGTGATGAAAGGTGCTTAAGTTTTGCGTCAGAGGTTCGGAAAATGACTTACGTTGGGTTTGGAGCAACTTCTGTTTTTTTGACTGCTTCTTTAACACTCTTCGGTGTGTTCCAGAAATTCCCCCCCAAAAACCTGTGTGCCTATTAAACTGTCCGACGCAGGGCAGAAAAGTTTACGATCGTTGCTGACAGAGACGGAACTGTAGTACGTGGCTCAGGACCTCGACGAGGAGTCAGGAGACGAGTCAAAGGGAGTGTGAGCCGTTGGATCTGACGGTGCGTTTCCAGATGTTCCGCGTGGGAAAACACACCACTGACGTTTTGCTCATCTGCATGGATTTTGTTCTTTTGAGAAAACGATGAGCAGCCACCAGCGGCCCTCTGCTCTCACAGGGCAGACAGACAGAGAAGGAGAGAGAAGAGAAGTCAAATGAAATTTACGAGAGGGTGAGCCAGCGGAGAGGTTGTCGCGCTCTGTAGCGAAGACAGAGAGACAAACAGAGAAAGACGAGCATTCCTGGAGCTGCTGACACTTGAACATCACTCCACGAACGCCAGTCTGCAAACTGTTTACCTTCGGTTGTGAGGTCGCTGTGAACTCATCAGTTTATCCTGGCAAAGCTGTCGGGGTAGTCAATAACAGCCGGCTGCTGAGATGGCACCTCAGTCTCACACACACAGACTGAAAACACATTTTATTTAGCTGACACGGAGTGCAGCGGCGAGACAGGGCTGGAAAGTCACACCAAGGTCGCGACCTCTGACCCCTCAGACCCATAGCTCTTTCCCTAGACGCCACGCTGTCCTCCAGCTGGTACGTCCACCGAAACACGCACAGGTGAACGTCTCCGCTGACAGGATGAGAGGTAGAAAATGGAATCAATTCACGTATTTTTATTTTTCTTCCAGTGAGGATGGAATTCAGATCCTATTTTGGTTGAGTTGGGTTTTGGATGAAAACCTTCATTAAGAAGTTGTTTTATTCCAGCCAGCAAACTCATTTCCCCACAGCCTCCTCCTCCATCTGCATCCAGCGAGACTTATTTTTAGTGGCTCTCCAACAGGAGTTGATTTAAGAGGACATGTTTCCCATCACACTCTGTTCCCTGAGAGCTCCAACTGTCTCCTGCTAATATATGAACTATCTGCTGAATTAATGTCCTGGTTTTACAGTGGGATAACGGCGACCTGGGAGACTGTTTGGTTGTAAATATTAAAAAGTGATCATGGAGAAACTGTGAGGAGGAAAACTTCCTTTGTGGGTTTTAATCCTGAGGAGTCATTTTCTTTCTACATTTAGAGTTTCGCGTCCCCTCAGTGGAAACGCATGATTAACTTTTATTTAAATTTATTACTGTTGATTTAAGGTTTTTTTTTTTTTTTATAAAGATGAGAGGCTGTAAAACATTATGTCCGTCCAAAACACTCCACATGAAGACAAGCGTGTGGCTCAGGCAACGTTCATAAATAACATTTTACTATAAACATTGTAGAAAATATTCATCCACGTTATGGGTTGAATATATACAAGAGGCTTTAATTTCAATTTATGAACAACAACTTGATCACCCGACAAGAATCTGGAGAGCAGCTGGAGTATTTAGTAACATATTAGCCGTTTCACCCATAAATTGTTAAAAGCAGCCAATAGTCAGATCCAGAACGCCATCGTCTTCAGCCTTTGGTAGCAAAAACCCAAGATGGCGGTGTCCAAAATGTCGTGGTCGAAGCCTTGGGAAGATTCATCCATCCATAGTCCGAGTCATTACCGCTCAGAGAGTCTCCTTCCGAGCAGGAGGCCATGGCGCCTGATAGCAGGTGACCCACGCACCTCACAACCGAACCTGTGCTGCGTGAGCACCGCCCACACCTGGACTTCAGCCTGGACATGCTAGTGAGGAGGCTAACGCTAACGCTGGTCTGACTCCAGTCTCGCTCTGAGGTCACAGCGCTACCAACCAGTATCCTAACAGCATCGTCCAGTGCGCCGTTTCACTGATGCTACGTTTTCTATTTTGTATCTTTCCATTTGTCTTCCACAAAGACAAAGAAAACCGATTTATGTCAACTTTGAATCGTATCAGAACTCCTCAGACGTGCTGACAGTGAAACAGCTCTGAAGCGAACGTTTAGTCTCAGAGGGCTGGAGGGAGTTTGAGTCCTGCTGAGGTTCCCCGGGGGCCAAGCGGCTCAGGGGGCATAAATAATCTCGCTGGTGGGTTTAAACCTCAGAAGGTGGCGCTGCATCATCACTCCTTCATCTTCAGAAACATCAGCCTGACGGCTCCTGTTCCTCATACTGGTCCCAGTATTCAGAATATCTCTGCCGTAGCATTTAGCTTAGCATCG
Source organism: Aulostomus chinensis (assembly GCF_037954235.1). Classification (NCBI taxonomy): domain Eukaryota; kingdom Metazoa; phylum Chordata; class Actinopteri; order Syngnathiformes; family Aulostomidae; genus Aulostomus; species Aulostomus chinensis. The sequence goes on along the minus strand of NC_141332.1, from coordinate 26,362,390 downwards.
CTTGGTTTCTTGGAGGTCCATTGTGATGTCTCACTCCTGATCCGCTGGAGTGAGTCAGCGCCGGCCCAGCCAGTGCACTTGTGATGTAATGGAGGCTATTTTTAGCCGACGTCCTGCTGTGTTGACTGGTCTACTTTGAAGACGGCTCCTTCCTGCAAACATCTGAATGGCTTCACCTCATACGGCCTCATACCATTTGATCACGGCATACAATGAATACGTGCGTATTCATCACAAAGAATTAGAGCTGGGTGATATGGATCAGATCAAATCAGTTTTGTAAAAAGCCTCAGCATCGATATTGTGGCACTGATGTAAGAATGACGATCGGTTCTTTCACAAAAATTGGTTCAATCACCATCAGAGCTGTTAGAACACTGTGGTTTCCCTCTGCAAGCAGAAATAAACACTCAGGCTGTAGCTGACTTATCGCCATCCAAAATCCGCCATGGTATCTGGGACTGCCCTGACGTCACACTTCCAGATTTACTCAACATCAGGGGGAAGTGTTGGGTGTCCATGCGCTGGAACGCTGTTCGTACTGAAGGCTCAAAGCTATCAAAGACAGGAGAGCCTGTTTTCTAATGAGCTCTTTGGAGATTTTGGCTTCGCTCGTCTGGCCACGCAGACTTCAGGGCTCCTGTTCTCACCTGTCTGGCAGCAGCAGCAGCAGCAGCAGCAGCCTCTGATGAAGACGAACCCTCCTGCAAAGAAAACAGAATGTAAAAAACATCTTAAGATACACAAGTTTGATCGGGTAGCATTTTTTTGAGTTGCATCCAGCACACAAAGAATATAGTTCTTCGTTTTGTTTGTGGCCTCCTGGAAAGCCACCCTCACTCACATACACTTCACTCCCACTTGTGTTTCATCCAGCTATCTCCTCATGGTGGCCGGCTGCTGATGTATTGTTGCTCATCCTTCACTTTCCTGTGCGACGTGGTTCGGAGTGACAGTAAATCTCATCTCTTATCGAGATCTATTTCACTCCGGGGGAAAATCTGTCTCTGTAACAGCTTTCTGCCCTTAAACTCAAAAAAGCTTTCCAAAAACCAAATGTTCCTCTGTGCAGAGTTCAGGTTTGATGTGGGAAAAACACACGTACTTCACATGTGGTTCAGTTTCATTTTGGTCACGTTGGTAAAGGTTAGTTAATGCTAAGATACATGTAAGAGTGCTAAATAAGCACGACTTCATCACAATTAACATTTATTAATGGTATTTATGACCCTTTTTGGTGTGTAGCTGTAACTGTTGACCTCAGCATCTAAGTTTAGGACGGAGTGACGCGTTTGAGAGGAAGAACAGGCCCAGCGTTGCCATGTCAGGCGACGTCAAACCCACTTCAGAGCTCTCAAAAATCCTCTTTTTTTGGGGGGGGGGGTTCTAGTTCAACAGGCTTTTCGTGTAAACTTCCACCTTTGGAGGTTTGAAGTTAATTCTTAATCTGCGCCGTCATTTGCTCATGAAGGAAGAACTCCATCATCCCCAAGATCTGAAAAAAAAAAGAACCTTCTTCAGGCTGTGCAGAGGTCAAAGTTCATTCTTGGTTGATAATCAGCATGAAGGTGATGACTGTCGTTGTGGCTCATCGCCTCAGTCCCTTCAGTTTTTTTCTAATTAACTCTTCCTGGCAGCAGCAGGTACAGAAGATGCTTTATCTGTTTTATTGTTGCAGGTTTCCAGCTTTCAGCGGAGTGAAGGGTTTAATCTAATAGGAGGCAGATAGCCGCTTCATAGATGGCTGCTTTTTATGATATCTGGAACTCACAGCTGCTGTGGACTCTCAGGTCAAGTCGGTTTATCGACTTTCTGCTGCCAATGTGCCACGAGCTGCTTGCTTAAGACGACCGAGATTATGGCACCGCAATAAAAAAAGTGTTAAAACACACACACAAACACACTCGCACCTACCCAGGAACTCAGAAATGACATTTTGCCACATTTGGAACGGTGCCGTCCAGGTTAGGGCTTTAATCACCAAAAGCAGCTACACCGACCACCGCGTGACGCATTGCCATTTTCGTCACAACGGGTCTGTTTTTTTAATGACAGAAGCTCCGAAGGACGTCCCAGAACACAGGAAACTGTGGACGTAGCTGTCCGGCTACAGGCTCAGATCTTTTTAGAACCTGCCACGGTGTTCAGGACCCTTCGCTGCCTTCAGCCACTGATTGCTGTGCTGGAAAGCGATAATAACTCACCCCAGCACGTCACTGCTTGCACCCGTGAACAATGCAGGTCAACGCCATTGTGATTAAGGGGTTTCAAGTCGTAAACACACGCACACACAAATACACAGTCGCGTTCTTGCTGTGGACGCACACTGAGACGCTGAACTTTTGTACCATCTAATTGTTACCACTTGTTCTCTGAAGGGCTTCTGACCCTCCCAGCTGTTTGCCAGCTCGTTGTGAAGGATGAGAATGGCCTAAATGGTGCTGCGACATCTGCTGCCGAGTAATTGGGAGTCCGGCGAAGCGAACTTGAGCTCAGGGGCGAGAGGGAACAGTGAGCCAACCTGAGCGCGCCCCGTGAGATGGCTGCTCCCCTCGCCGGCATTCTGATGTGTCCTTCAGCAGATCGAACCGCCGCTCAACATCAGTCATGAATTCCACTGTCAGGCTGGTTCTCACAGGAGAGCTTTTACGTGCTTATTGAAACTGTGATTCATATAAAAGTGTTTCATTTGGTTCATTGCTGTTGGTGCTTTCCCTCTATTGATCCCTGTGCTACCTCGCGTGCTAGTGTTGGAGGTGTGTGTGTGTGTGTGTGGATGAGCTCAGTATGAATTCCTCCAGGGATCAACAATGTGTTCCGAATCAGAATCTGAGGGTTCTGATCCGAGCATCTGTCATCGGCGGGTGACAGAGACGGAGGAGGAGCACGAGGACCAGCTGGTAGACCGGCTGGTTTGTTGACATTATTAGCCGTTTATTTTCAGAACAGCCATTTAAATACGCGCACGAGTCGGTTGTGAAGTCTCAGGAGAAACGTTGTTCACTTTGATTGTACCAGTAGGACGCAGTATTTTTCCATGTTTCACAAATGTATTGAATTTAGATTTAATTTTTCTACTTGTGAAACAGCGCGCTAGTTTGTAGAGCTGAACGATTCTGAAAACATCAAACTGCGATGGTTTTGACCGAGGCTCTGACATCAGATGTGATCCTCAGCCTTTGAGGGAACCATCATGACTGCGTCACGTCGACTCACATATAAATACAGGTTTTAACAGGGGGTGATTTCTCTGTGGGGATCTGAAAAATATCTCTGCAGTACCTCGATACTTCATGTAGAATACTTTTAGTACCTCCCACAATTTTGACGTTTCACAAGTCCATGTTGTGATGTGTGATGATGTAATTGTCAGTCTTCATAAAGCTTCTTTGTCTTCACCAATCTTCGAGCATAAGCCGTGTGTTAACAGTGTTTGTTTTTCATGGAATGATTTCCATCAAGAACACAGAGGAGAGTCGTACGCCTTAATTTGACATCTGATAGGAAACACACAACACCTGTCCAGGATATTGGCACAACACTCAATTAGTGACTCGACTGCTGTGCTCCTTGCGTGTGCCGACAGTCGCTGAATATCACCTTCAGAAACACACAGCCCGCTGGCCGGCTTGTCCACTGATCTGCTTCCTGTCGGGTTCTTTACCCAGCGGTTTGACCCGAGGTCACAAGCAGGTAGCGGTCTCCACCGTCACCAATGAGCTGTTAAGGTGAAGCTCGTCAGCTCCTCTCCATGCTGCTCAACAGACACAACCATTAAGGGTCACTGGACTGGAAAGGCAGGCCGGCTCTGATGAACTCGTCCCCACACGGCTCCGCTGTGTTCCTCTGACTGTGTTTATAGGATTAAATGTCACTTTTAATGGCACGCTTTGAAAAAGTCTTTCATGGATTTTCAGGTTCCAAAGCAAATCCCTTCAGGGGAGTCTGTACTGGAGAGAGATTTTAACTTATGGGTTGGGCTCAATTCCAAGCAAGTCCCGCAACATAAACCACTTCCTGATACTGCGGCACCAGTAAGTTTGCTCTGATCGAACTTTGTGTTGCTATGGATGATACCACGATAGACGGAGAGGGTGCAGCCCCCCGAAACGTCTCTGGATCAGCTGTTAGCTTCACTCCGAGAGCACATCCATCCATTTTCTACTGCTTAGCCTGTTAAGGGTGGTGAGGGGGTGGAGCCTATACCAGCAACCTTCCCCCTGGACAGGTCACCAGTCCATGGCAGGGCCAACACATAGAGACAGACAACCATTGGCTCTCCCAGCCACGCCTACGGTCAATTTAGAGTCTGGATTAACCTGGTCCCCTCTTGATGTCTTTGGACTGTGGAGGAAGCTGGAGTACCAGAGAGAACCCGCGTGTAAACCCTCTATTGTGACTTCCAGTTTCACTGTTTTATTCCACCGGTCCTTTTTAGACAATACAAAACAAACGAACGGTGGTCGGTGGCTCCTGAAAAAGGAATGACCATAAACACAACAACATGATCGTATAGTTTTTAAAACACAAAAGTTAACATCATGAAACACCTTGATTTTTTTTTTTTTTTTTTGCGTATAAACCCATTCTCCAAAAGTAAATGCAAAAGACACTTTAATGCCAAGGGTTTCAGGGAACTTTATGATGTACCTGTTTTAGTTTTGGTTCAGTTGAAGAACAAAGCAGCTCCTGCCCTTATCAGGAAGAGAAATCACCATCAAGTCTCCCTCTTCCGGAGAAACACAGAAGCTAGCTAGCTAACCACCAGTAGCTAGCACTGGCTAGCCAGCTAACCACCAGTAGCTAGCACAACAAACTAAAAACAGAATGGCGACTTACTGACCGACTCAAAAGGTTACAAAACCTTAAACAACTAACAAAATACACTTTAAGGAAGGATAACTTTTCTCAAAACCGCACTGTACGACAGAGTTGTGTTCAGAACCTACCGCTCGGATCGACGACCGCAGACAGGGAGGAAGCGCTGACGACGTCCGGCTCCACTATACCACCAACCACCACAAGAGGGCGCCCAAAACAAGAGAAGCCTTGCACAAACAAACTGGACGTTTCCAAACAATACAAAACGAATGATGAATATAAACTACATTTTGAGGGATTTCATCTTTTAACAGAAGTGTACACACGCAGGCACAGGGAGAACACGCAAACTCCACACTGAAAGACCCTGTGCTGACCCAGAATCTTATTGCTGTGAGGCCACTGTGCCGCCTCCGAGTGCTCATATCTCTGCCTAATTGAACGTTTCACGCTCAGGTTCTAATTAAATCCACAAGCAGTGATGATCTCTGTGCATGTTGCAGTCTGTGTCTCTGCCGAGTGACAGGGACCTGAAACCTGCCCACCATGAAGGAGCAGGCTAAAGCTGCACTGTGGGGCAAATATCACCTGCTGCATCCACTGAGTAGCACGAGAGAACACACGTTCCATTTGGTGTTGCTGTACATCTAGCGGTTGATTCATTTAAGCACTAGGTGGCGCTATGGCTTGAATTCAGCTCATAGATGTCTGGGAGGCTGGGACTCATTGAGTCTGGAAAAGATCTGACCTCCTGGTATCCAGTCGCTACAGCTTCCTGGTATGTGACTGTGAGGTGGATCTGGTCGACACACCAGGAAGACAACATCAAACTGTGAAAACAACAACAACAACAACAACATGCAATTTCCTGCTGCCAACGAATGACGAATCTGTACAATTTGAATGGGCTCTACCTCGTCCCACAGTCCTGTTTTTATTTCGGTCGTTGTAGTTCTGTCTCGTGTGGAGAACCGTGCACAAAGATAGTTTAGCACCTAGCTTGACCGTGTGGATGAAGCTTAGCCGCTGCAGTTTCAGCTGCTCGGAAGTGATCCGCCCCCTCAGCTGTGGCTGCGTTTAACCCTGTCAGCAAGCCCCTTCACCTGGATGTGCATGTTACATAACACACCTGCAGAAGGAGCAGAGCGCACAAGCGGGATATTCCTCATGCATTCTCCACAGTCCACCATGTAACCCGCCTATGACCTCCGGGATTGTAAAGACTTGGCGGAGGAGCTCTGGCCCTGGACTTTGCCCTGAATTACCTGAATGAGAGGAACTGGTGCTCGCGGTAATCATTGTGAGATTGTTGCTGGTGTTATTGTGTTGTAAAAATATGGCACGTTAAATCATGCTGGAGACAAGGGGCTGCATTGTTCTCGGCCAAAGAGAAAAGAAAAGGTTTGTCCCTGTATTGGAAAGCTGTGCATGTGCATGGGGAGGTCTGCGTGTGAGTGTGTGTGAGTGTGTGTGTGTGTGTGTGTGTGTGTGTGTGTGTGTGTGTGTGTGTGTGTGTGTGTGTGCAGGTATGTATACATTCTGAGGTTTAGCTGAGGCTTTAAAATACTTTCTTTGGAATCACTGACTGGTGAATTTGAGTCCCTCAGTGTGAACTGAAAATTACGATCACAAAGTGAAGTTTATTCTGTGTAATTTTCAGTGGCTTCATGAATTTATTGGATAGACTAGGTTTGATACTGAGGCTTTGAACAAGATGTTCCACTGTGAATTACATCCGGTTCTCAGTGACTTTCATTTAATCGCTTAATTCAGTCTGAATCTCATCTCAGTCCCCGTCTTCTTTTATTCATTTAACTTCCACTTTGCTCCTCTCATTAGAAATGTCGGAGTGAAAACCACATTTTATTAAAGATGGACTTGAGGGCCTTCAAATAAAATGTGGAATTTGATGAAATACCAAAACTAAATTAAAGGTTCTTGGTATTAACTAAACACTGAAATATATATTAAGTGTTCCATTAACCACAGCGAACAAGTATTTCATATTTGTTCAGTCAAACATGCTTTTTTTAAACTCAGGTATCCGTATCAACATTTTCAGCTGGATGTCGAGGTCAGTTTTGATCTTGTGACTAAAGCACATGTGGCTGAACACACAAAAACACAACTAAACACTGATTTTCAGTTGGTTGTGAGTAAATTACGTTTACATTCATGCGAGTATTAAGTTAATAAACTTAAAGATGTGAAGCACGCACGTCCACGCTGACGATCAGGCGCAGGGCGAAGGACCAGCACGAAAACTTATTCTTCTTGAACTCCAAAAATACAGGAAAAAGAAAAAAAATCACAAAGCAGGAAAAAAATTCCAACACACAGAGGAACAGTGATGATCTGTTGTTTGTTTATTTGAAAAGCATTTCACAAGTAATGAAAGAAGAGTGAATCATTCAAACCAAGAGGCAGGGGGGTGGCTTCGCAAGCGGCGCACTCAGGCGTGTAATTTGCAGATTAACCTGATGGCCGGTTCTGTTTGTTGAGGCCAGACGCTTGCACCTGATGTGTTTTTCCAACTGGTTCATGGATGTTGACCCAACCCACATAAATACAAGTGGACTTCCTGTTTATGGTCTGATGAAGAGCTGTGTGGTCGAAATGCTGACTTCCACTCAAATAAACACAGTCGGAGTGATTTTTTTTTTTTTTCCACTTCCCAGATTCCGTCTTTCAATGTCAGCACTTCCCAGTATGATCTTTGACGTTTTAGTAGGGGAAGAATTCCTAGTTCTTGCAGAATTGGCGTGAGATGAGTTGGTGGCAGGGATGTTTTGTACTGGATATTTCGTGTATGTCTGAGGAAATGGGACAAGGTAAACGACGACTGATCTGTGTGCAGCGCCTCCTTCAGGCTAGCTCGCACAGCACAGGCGTTTTAGTGTTTTTCTTCAAAGGAGGAAGGACAGCAACGAGACAGTGGAAGGTTACCGACACAACTGTGACATACATAATAAAACGGTGTGTGTCTGAATCCAAGGAGACTGTAGAGATAATGACTCATTGACTTATTGCATAATTGGATCTGTCAGGGGTGCTCCATTAGATTAGCGTCTCGCCATTTGTCCTCCGTGAGCTGATTCCTTTAGTTTCTAGTCAAACCTGTGTTCCGTGTTGGCGGCGTCCAGCTTCGACATTTATAATTCCCACCTGCCGTTTCTGAGATGCCTTTACAACGACTTTACGGCCACTCAGCGACAGGGCATGTTCAGGTGTGAGTCACTTGCTCTCCAGGTGCTCTTTGGACAGGCGTTCAACAGGTCTTATAGCTTGAGATGCTGAAATCTCCGCCGAGTCACCTCGCAACGTGAGCTCCTGTGGACGTACAGCGAGGACACACCGTCAGCCGGTGAGACATTCAGGCGGTATTGAAAGGTCAGTTTCCGACGGCTGCTCTGAGCTGAGGGACCACTCCTGATTGCTTGAGTTATTAAGTGTTCTGGCATTCAGTTCAAGTCAATATCTGAGCAAAATACCAGCTGACGTTTATTCCTCCTCTCAGTGTTTTTTCTACCTGCCGTGAGTGGGCTGATTCCTGATTGAAGAGCTTCTGATGGGCTTCTTTCTTTGATTCTAATATCTCTCAAATTACGAGCTGCCCTCATTTTCTGGATGAAAACACAAGATATTGGACATTTTGGCGGTAATAGGAACCGTTTACATAATGCCAAGCTTCGTCAGTACGAGCACTCGACATCCAAAAGCCCATCAGTGCGAGTGGGAGGAGTCATGGCTTCTGGGGGATCGCAAACACAATATTCTCCTGGAAATTTATGGTAATGTTATGACTGTTGCTTCCAAATAGTCCAACCTTTAAGTCGCCAGCCTCTGACTCTCTCCTTGCTCTCCTGCAGTTCAGGTTTGTTTTTTTGCAGTGTGTGGCCTTGAACTGAGACTCTACTGACATTTAGCAGGGCAAATAGCCATCAACTACCATCTGTTGTCAGATGATGTTATTGTAGGAATCAATAACACAACGCGACATGCACTTAACTCTCGGCAATGTCTAATCAGCGGCGATCTCTGGTTCCCTTTTCTCTCCGTTAGATTCTTAAAGTGATGCTTCACCTGCCAAGTGTTGTTGTTTTGTTTTTTTGTTTGCCTTTCAAGAACTAACAAGCTCACAAAGATGTATTTTCCACACCTGCAGTACTGATTTGTGACTCTAGAATGCAGGAGGAGCCAGCCACGTATATTTAGCTTGACGCTAACGGAGACTGACCGCTAACAACAAACGCTCAGTTCATGCTTTCCTCCTCTTCCTGTTTTCACTTCTTTATTTTCCTTCAGCCCACTTTGAAAGTGAGAGAGAAGGATGAAGTATATGTACTGCAGACGTGTAATTCAATAGAATTCGTAGTAATAAATATATAATAATATAGAGTATTTTTTTTATTTATTCTTGCCTGTAAATCATTGAATCAGAATAGAGGGTTCATGAATAGACGCTTGCTTGTATGTGGTGAGATAAGCCAACTTCAGTGGTGTTGTGGTTCTTCTCTTTGTCCTCATTTTTTTTAACGTCTCTCATGACTCGGATGTCAAGTCCCTGTTCTTCACTTACCTCAGAGAGGCTAAATGTTCACGCAGGGACGAGCATCAGCTGGCTCAGTGAGACTCCAGGGTGACTGCTGAATGAGCGCGTAGATCGGAGTTTGAGCGCGGTTCTAGAGGTGTGTGGACTTGGTCCTGTGGTTGCAGGAAACCGCTGTCCTCCGACAGTTGTGGCTCAAACCTCCTCGCCTGCCGTGACAGCTCCCGTCTGTCACACTGAAGTAATAGAGATCCACACAGTTGGCAGCAGGTTAGCCCCCGAACGACCAACCAACAGGCAAATTTAATTGCACCTGTCAAATAAACCAAACAGAATCATTCATGTTCCTGCGCTTGGAGGGAAACTCAAGTTGTCCCAGATGTCTGAAGGGTGATTTGTGTTGCCGCTTAAAAGACGATGAAGAGGAAAGTGAGATGAATAATGAGGCTGGGGCTGGAGTCAGAACACAATAGCAGGCAGATAATTGGAGTGAGTTACAAAAGAGGGGAAGGATACAACGGAGGACGGCAGCTGGTGGTGACAGAAACTGGCAAGGACTTAGCCTCGACCTCCCGAGAGTAGATGGAGCGGAGTGAAGATTTAAATCAGCCTCCCTGAAGCCTGCACGCTAATTAGCGAAGTTTAGCTCCTTGCCAGCAGGTGTGTAGAAGAAGAGGTGTGTAGTCTTCCTCCGCGGTGTTCAGATCCTACTCTTCCATCTTTAAAGGTGGTAGCTTTTGAAGTAAAGGACATTTTATCCAACATTTACAATGGTGTGGGTTGAACGCTAAATGGCTGCTGACACACAGACACCTCGCAAGTCGCAGTGCATTCAAACTGTGTGTTCGCGCCAGACGCCAACGCGAATTTCGCGTCGCCGGATCATTTTAGTGTCCATTTGTGTCATTCGCGCGAATACGCGAATTCGCTCACCTGCCCAACACTGTCAAACTGTTGCCTGACGTTGACCGTCAACTGTTGGCGGTGTTACTGACTTTGAATTTAACTAGCATAACATTAGCGGCTAACGGAGCCAGATGTTGCTGAGGGGATGAGATCTAGCTATCTTGCTATCTATCTTAGTGGAGTTTGTGTGTGTCTTGAGACCATGGTATAAGCTGTACAATGATCTCGCAAGAGTCCATTAATCAGGAATTACGGACGGTTCAGGCCACCTGTCGTACGTTAACTCCTGGACACCCTGCTTGGCAGTCCATCCTACTCAATTCACGATGCTCGACCTCACAACTTTTAATGACTGTAATAGTGCAGAATTTGGCATTAATCACAGTAAATGTCAGGTCAGCAAGTTTTATAAAGTGCTTACACAGGATTTGTGTGGCTCCTCCGGCATCCTGATGGAGTGTGGGGGAACGGACACCTTTAGCGACTGATGCAGGTGACATCAGCTGGAGTTAGAAACTGATTTCAGCGGTGCATGTAGTCTCTGTCTCCTTTAAACTGTATTAAGATTTGAACTTTCTGAAGTTTTAATCTGACTGTGAGGTTTCCTCAACCTCATCCAGGTGCTTAAGAGTAATTTTAGCTCAGCTGCGTATGTATTCTGCTGCATCTTATGAATTCCTCCCTGCTTTGCCTTCAGCAGGGCAGCTTCACTGCTTGGGGACCATCATCGCTGCCAGAAGTCCTGCTTAAGCTCACTGGTCCATGACAGGGCCCAGCACACGGAGGCCTAATAGGCCTCTTAAGCCATGTTTCCATTACACGGTGTTGACTTCACTTTACTTGCATTTGGTAAAAGGACTTCCTTTTCCTCTGCACATACAGTAGCTGGTTGTCATGGTGATGGCGCATGTGGCGTTATCTATAATGTAACATCAGAGGGACTAAGAACTGCGAAATGATGGTCACCAGTTTATGGACGCGCTCTGCAGCCATGGAAACATCATGTGTCTGTAAATGTGTGAAACAGAGATGGCACTGGGAAGCTTCGCGTGGGGTGTGACTAGCTTCTGCTTTTCATCCTGTGTCCAGTGTGCACGACTGTACAATCATCCAAAATAATCAATGTATTTTCTGAATGTTCTTCGTTTTTTTCAACAGTCGAATGTTTCATGTCCGGCGCTACACCGGCGTCACGGTGCTGCTGCTGGGCTCCAGGAGCCACGTGTTGAGCTCCAGGTCCTGCAGCTTCATACTGATCCTGCTGTCTGCTCTCCATCTGATCCATGTGCAGCAGGGCAAGGCTCTCCTCCCTGCTGGCTGATGAGCCTCTAGTTCCAGCACTAGTGCCCTCCGCCTCCAGCCTGACAGCAGAGAGAAGCCGCTCCGTAGCTGCCCGTCGCAGCAGGGCTGGCAAGATCTTGTGCGTTACCATCAGATCGCATAAGTCGATGACTAAAACAAATGATGGCCATCAGTAATCTTTCAGAGATTCTTTCCAGCTGAGCACAAAAAATACCCTATAGCCACAATTGATCATTTTTTTGCCCGATAGAAAACTTTATAAATGAATTCTGTGTCATGATGAATGGAACCCTATGGAGGATTTTTAGTTGGAAGATGTACAACGGATGCGCAGCTGCATCAGTTCCACAGTTGGTGTGGTGACAAGACCGCACAGCTGCTTCATGACAAACGCTAACATCTGGCTGATTTTTTGGCAGTCACTGCAGCTTTGCATCCCTCATCCTTTTGCAGCAGACATAAATCTGTCCCAAGTGCATCAGCAGACAGATGTGACCTCTTGTTTCCTGCATAAAGACCCGATGCAACACGTCTGACGTTCACGCGTACGTCTGTGGCGACCACTTATTATCGCGTGAGAAATCCAAACTAAAATGCCTCCGCGTGACGTGATGTTTAACAGTTTTAAATTGTTGCTCACACGAGAAGGTTGTGGGTTGTGTGTGTCTTTTGATATACATGCAAACAAGGAGGCGTCATCACGACCATCTCCAGCTCTCATCTATCCTTAGACATGTTGCTATGGTGTTGATATTCTGCATCATGTTACCAGCTGGTAATGCTGAGACGTCAGCAACTGAGTTTTTGTTGTTGTTGTTGTTTTTTTACCTTTCCTGTTATGTACTGGAATGCAGTTAAAGTGGAGAAATGATTATTGTCATTTTGATTACAATTGACAATTTAAACACTTTGTTGGCTGCTGCTAAAATAATAATAATAATAATAATATAATAGCATAATGCAAATGAAAACTTTATCTTAACGCTGTGACTGTAAGGTCCATTGAGGAGATATGCAGTTTTTATTTTCACCTTTTACTTCCAGGCTGGGGTGTCTTAAAAGTCCTTTAATACGCCTGGTAGTCTGTTCATTTCCCGTGAGCGCGCTAGCACGAACCAGCTAACGTTATGCATGCATGCAAGAGGTGCGCTTGTCGGCTGAGTGAAGCAACAGGCAGTTACGGTCTGTGCAGCTTGTTCGGAGCGAAACAAACAAATAAATAAACAAACGTTCCATTACCTCGGTTCCTGCGAGGCGTGTTCGGCCCCCAGCTACCTGGGAAGTATTCTGTGTCTTTACCCAGGAGAGGAGCAGAGGGAGGTTTTTATCCGCTGGGTCCAAGCTGGAGCTACTCTTCTGCTCACTCCGGTCCTGGTGGAAGCTCTTGGCTGTGGCCGATTTAAATCACAAAAGACGGCTAATATCATGACGGATTTATTGTGTAAGGACTCCAAAAAGCCACTTGAGTTCCAGGCTGAACTGTTAAGATCCTGAGTTGGATAAATTCACTCCGGACCAGATTTCCCTCTGCTTAATGCTAAGTGCCCGAGGTGCTCCTGCTAGCTAAACTCGACGGGAGTGAGCAGAGGGGTGAACACTGCGAGATGCGTGGGTTAGCCAGGTATGTTGAGACTAAAGCCAGGGTTGTCAATGTCATGAAGGTGGCTCTCTTTTAAGCTGGCTAGATCACCATGGTAACTGCTGCGGTGAACTCAACCTGCTCCAGACCAGCGCTGCCCTGTCACAAACCGCCTCTTTTGAAAATGGCATCACCATTTTTGAGTAATCTGGTGGACCTCGTCTTTTCCCGATGTCCTTCTCTATGAACACAGACTCTCAGCCGAGGAAATACGGCACTTATTCCAAACTGCTCCACAACCCTCCATCACAGCCTGTTGTTCTTGACTTAAGTAGGCGGCACGCAATCTGTCCATTTCCTAAGAGTCACATGACGCGTTAGACACACCTTTTTTATGGGGACGCGCACACAGAGCCTGAAGCAGAAAGCCTTGATTGACAAAGTAAGACCACATCCTCCGGCGTGATACCAAGGATCTCTGATTGCGAGTTTTAGGGTTTGTCGAGCCGGCTTATTGAAAGAAAGCCTTGCTCAGTTGAACTTGCTTCTGAGTACACCCCTCTGGTCTTCTCCCGTTTCTGTGTTTTGGCGAGGAGAGGTTACATCTGTGTCTGAATGTGAAGTGGATGCAGGGCTAAATGGTGCCCTTTCATGTTACACAGGGTCATTGTTAATGTCAGAGATAACTTTATAACTTTTAAATGAGATTTAACCTTTGGCCCTCCAGGTGCCCACTCACATCCTTTAATTGGGCCCTGCCGCGTCTCAAGCTTCACTAGCAGCCAACCAACAGATGCCATAACCTGGAGAACCGGGAATATTCACCTGCAAATAAATGCTTCATTACTAACCTGCTGATGGCTTTGATTTGAATGCATGTACGGGATGTGTGTTTATATGAAATGAAGGAAGAAGCAGCTTCAGAGGAGGCGGTTGGTGGTTCTGTGTCTCATTAGCATCTCTCTCTCTCTCAGAAAAAAAGACTCCTCTTGTTCCTGAAAGTATAAGATCTCAGTGGAGAGGCTTGTGTCTTTCTAAGTAAACTGTATCTCCTGGATTCCCCGCCGGTGTGAGGAGCTGTAAAATGATGCGGTTGTGTCAGCAGGGTGCCACGTGGAGATAAGCAGCGGGGGAACTGAAACCCTGACTAACAAAGAGGAAAGATGGATTACCGTGCTGGAGATGAAAGCGAGTTCTGAGAGGTAAAAATCAATTTTTGGAGAAATGAAAACAAGCTAGCAAACAAATCGGCTTTGCTTCAGACAACGATTCTCTGACGCTTCAGATCTGGCAGGGTTACGTTGCGCCCTGTCCATTTAAACTTTTTTTTTTTTTTTCCAAAGGGTTGTGTTAAGGATTCCTCAAGAGACAGACAAAGAATGGCGTTATTCTGTTATCACTCTGTAACAGACGTCCGCTCAGACTCTGGGGAAGTTCTGGTGGAGCTCTGAGGTCGTTTAGAAACTCTCGAGGGGTGAGGCGCCAGGTACGGGGGAGACACGCCTCCCCCGGTGCTACCCTCTGGAGGGGGTCATTGCAGTTTACCAACCAGACCGACTACCCTTGGGGTGTCCTGTTGTGGGTGCTGTGGGCCATCCGAGCTTTAGACGCACTTTACCTGTGTGTGTGTGTGTGTGTGTGTGTGTGTGTGTGTGTGTGTGTGTGTGTGTGTGTGTGTGAGTGAGAGTGTGTGAGAGGGTGGATTCAGCCTGTAGCGCTCGGCCAGCAGGTGCAGACATTCCCCATTTTCAGTACAAGTCGATATCATCACACAGAAAAACAAACAAAAAGCTCAGTTTATTTCAGTCTCACAGACGTTTGTTTATCTTGTATATTTATTCCGTTTATAGTTAACGACTGTGTACATTGGAAAGTAATTTTGTTCATTTCATAATGGATCCAACTGGGGATGATTATTGTTTATAATTGCATGAAAAATCTTTGAATAGGAAAAGACTGCAGGCAAAGATAAACGACTAATAATCGTAATTTTGTTTCTCGGACGACTAATTCATTAATTACCTCCGCCAGGGGAGTCGTGCTCTGTGTCATTTGTGTTCCCTGTCCGTCAGAAAACTACGATGCTTTCCGCCGAGCCTGGTGGAGGTGTGGACTGGGAGGAGAGGGTAGAGTGTTGGGGTAGGTGAGGCCAAGCGGCTACAGCTCTGAGACTCCCTGGCGTCCACAACAACATCGCAATACACAAAAAGAAGAAAGTAACTAAATTAACATTAAATACAAACAAATAGGAAGCACAGCACAATATAGAAAGTGTGTGTGTGTTATCTAGCGCCGCCTAGTGTCAGTGGGGTTGGCTCGCCTTGGCGGAGGTCGGCCCTCTAGTTGACTTAGAGTTTACACTTAATTTTGGGCGGACGGTTTGAATTGCGCCCCCTGGTGGAGTTGTTCTGGGTCCAAATGCAGTTGGTGCTTGTGTGCGCGTGACTCGGCAGGCGTGAAGTTCACTCGTCCGTTCCAGCCGCGCTACAACAGCCTGGCACGGCGCCCTCAGCTCCCTGAGCTACAGCCATGCGTTCAGTGTCGGGCCCCCCGAGTGTTTCCCACGAGGCTGAGCAGTAGCACCTATGGAGCCAGCTGACACTTCAATACAGGAAGGTTCTCTTCGTGACGTATGTGAAATGGGATTAGAAGCATGAGCGTAATGTGATAGTTTAACAAATACTTTGTTTTGGGGTTTGTTTGTTTTTTGATAAAAGTTTAATCTGCACAGAGGTTTTAGCCCCGCCTCTCTGGGAACCTTTGGCTGAACCTCAGGAGACCCGATCCAGCACCACCACACACTTAACAAAGTCTGACATGCCCCCCCAACCCCGGCAAGCCTGACCACGCAGCAGCAGTCAGTCTGGAGGTGTCCGGTGGTCTCGATGCCCCTCTTTGTCTGTCTGGTTTTGTAGTTGGAGCTCATTAGTTCACTTGAGCCTCCTCTCGTGTTTCTCTGCTTTTCTTGTTTTCACGCCATTTTCTCGTTCACTTCACATCTCCGGGACCTTTTTTAATCAAAACAATTCTGTACTAACCTTGTTTGATTGTGCGTGTGTGTGTGTGTGTGTGTGTGTGTGTGTGTGTGTGTGTGTGTGTACCCTGAGGAAGAGATGGCTATGGTGTAAGTGCAGGTTATCCAAGACTGGAGGTGTTCTCTGAAAGTAATTACTACAGTTTCCAATCCTACCTAAACCCCCTCGTTTGTTCTGAATGTTGATATTGACCTTGGACCATTTTTGAAAGTATATTGTTGAACTTATATTGCCGCCCCCCCCCTCCCCCCCACACACACAAACACACGCTGGTTTCCTGCCGAACATATTTTTGGAGGTACTCGTGCAGGATTAGCCTAAGCTGATCCCCTGTGGTATGATATCTATACCATACAGCGGCCTATTTTTGCTGTTATCTCCTTTTCTACTGCATTTTGTCCAAACTCGCGTCTGTCGGTGGTTGCGTCTTTGTGACACGAAAGGATTTTTGTGGATTCTTGTGGATTCTTGTGGATTCTTGTGGATGTTGTGCAGTCGCCCGAATTGAACCTGTCGTTGACTCTGGAACTTTCCCGGGATTTTACTGACCACTTCAATCTTGTCGCCCGGTCGAGGCTGTTGAGCTCCAGAAATATTGAGTTTTTTCATGTCTTAAAAGTCCCATGAAATGAAAAAAAACAACAACTCCCTATTTCCAGTTTTAACCATCTTGATAGATCCCAAATGTATGTCCAAAAATCAGGAGGTTCCAAAGAAATCCCCGTTTTTCTCTTCCGATTGAAGACAAGTCAAACGATGCGTCCTCCGCTAAGGGGCCTGTGCTAATTTTGCGTCCAATGAAAATGCTTTTTGCAAAACCTGACCCTGAAAGATGGAGATATAAACTAGTGGATGAATAGTTTTGATCTGCACACAACGCTGCTGAAATGGTTAGCAAAAAGTTCCTTTGGGGCTTCAGGATTTTACCAGAAACGCGCATCGACAAGGAAGCAAATACTGCTGCGCTCTGATTGGCCTGGAATTCATTTCTGTAGCAGGAGTGAGCAGCTGCGCGTGGTCAAAATTAGTTTTTCAAGTCCTCTCTCTGCATGTTAGCGGAAAGCTAAAAGGAAACCGTCCCCCCAGAGGCAGGTTCAGTGAGGTCATTAGATGTCAATATTTACAGCTCTTTGTGGCTCACTTGTAAGTGAGTGACCTTGCTTCCATCTTGAAGCGGCAGTTCTTCTTAGGATTCGGTGAAACTGCTTCACCTTCGCCACACGTCTGAGTTATTTAGAAGCGACTGACCTTAATACGCTCCCAGGACGGGGAGACACATCAACACTTGACTCCACTCAGACTTCTTTCCAAAACGGAAGGCCATCTGGTGGATGAACTTTTAATATTTTATTAAGAGTCGTTCTACATGCCAGAACGCTATGTCAGATGCTTTAATGAGTGAAGGGAGACCCAGACTCCGAGTAAACAGACTTGGCCAGGACCAGCAGTCCCCACAGTTATAACGAACACCTGACGCGTCCTCGTCCTATCGCTGGCTCTGTTGATCGCTGTATACATTAACCAGGTGTCAGCTGTACTCTGGCTCGGTGCGCTCTTGAATGTCTGCAGCTGTCTGCCTCTCCGTGTCGTGCTGCCTGGAACAGACAAACAACATTTCCGTCCTCCCACCGTGTCGCTCCTACACTTGAAACAGACCTTCCCCGTGAGACCTAAAACAACTAATTTAGGGTCCGGTGAAACCTCCTGGCACCTTGAACCGGACTTTGCATTCTCTGTGTTCATAACTGTTTTGAATGGACTGGACTCGCCCTAAAGGCATTCACGCCTCACGCCTCGTTTCCACAAATGGACATCTGACGTCAGTAATTTTGGATAATACGTATACACGAGTATAAGCCTGCGAGGTAATCGACGTGGTCTGACGAGTCTGGGTTGAGAGCCTCATTTAGTCTGTTTGTGTGGCCTATCGAGACCAAACAGTGCAGAGGTAGCATGTGAGTTAGCTTTCTAGCGGCATTCGCTTGTTTTTGTGAGCCCAGTGCCTTCAGCAGAAGTTGAACATTGTCGGTACTTGAGGCCGACACCGGACGGAAAATTAACAGTAGGAAGAGCTTCACCACCTCATCAGCCACGCCTACGGTCAATTTAGAGTCTGGATTAACCTGGTCCCTCTTGATGTCTTTGGACTGTGGAGGAAGCTGGAGTACCAGAGAGAACCCAGCAGGAACAGGGAGAACATGGAGACTCACCCAGAAAGACCCCGTGCTGCAGCCGGGGCTCCACCCACAACCTTCTTGCTGGGGGCCACAGGGAGGACCACTGCTCCACCGGGCCACCATATTATGTTTGTGTGTGAGCTTAACTGGGTTGTTCTTACTCAGTTCTTGTGTTGTCACATTTCGACCCACTTCAGACTGGGAACCCTGCGGTTCACACGGTCATGTTCTTGTACTTCTCATCTCCACCTCACATGTGAGGCTGGATGAGACCTGACAGAGTCGGGTAAACCCTCTCCGTGGCCTCAGCCATGACTGCAGTTCTGTCATGCGTTCGCCCCCCCCACTGTGTCTATTACAAAACAGAGTCAGCAGCAGGCCTCAGGACAGTGCCAACAGGATTTAAGCCCATAAATTGCAGTTTTATAAATCCGGTGTGGATTAATGAGCGCTTGGTTACAGCAGGGCCGTGACCTGCATTCTGCACATGGAGGAAGAAGGTGGGAAAATCTGCAGCAGCGCTTGAGTCACCAGAGGAGTTGTGTTGCCCTGAAAGATTCACGCAGTCAAACCGTCAAGTGTTTTTACATGAGAGGTCTGTTCAATTTACAGATGCCTGCGAAAGCAATGACGGGAACTCCCGGTGGCGTGTCCCTCCTCTGGTGTGTGGTAAAGCTCATGTTAATCAAGAACTTTAGTCAAAATACTCCTATAAAGCTCGCTTTTCTCTATAGGATCTTGTATTTTTCAGCAATTTTATGGGGAATTAAACACATTTAATCATCAATAGCTCGCTCACACAAACGATTATCCATTTCCCAAAGCATAAAGTCACGACGGCAGTGTGGACACGTTGAGTATGAGTCATTTAAGCCCCATCAGGAAGTCGAACATCTGAAGATACCTTTGTTTTTCTAGGAGTCTCGACTTTACCAAGACATTTTCTGTCCTCCTGCATCCCTGTGACTCCGGAATGCAGAGAGAGAGCCGGCCACATGTGTCTAGCTTGAGGCTAACAGCAGCTACACTGCAATGTCCTCCTCTCAGCAGCAGCACCCGGTCTAATCCATGTCTTCTCAATCCATCCGTACGCTCAGTAATCCCCAAATACTTTGAATTTGTGGCACAAACAAAGGAGCTGTAACACCTCAGGTTTGTGGCTGGATCTTTCTGCATCACGGTATGAATTTAAAGATTGAGTGCAGAGGAGAAAAATGTCATTTTGATGCTCATTTCTGAGCGCATTACAGGCACAATACATGCACTTTTTGGGTGAATTGTGGCTTTCATGAATATCACATTTACCAAACATTTCCCGTCTTCAGCCTTGGCTGCTTCAACACGGAACGCGTGACATTCCTCGTCACTCTTCTTTTTCCAAGATAAAGTTTTAAATTATTTTCGACCGTCCACCTCAAAGATTAATTTTTTAACCAGAGGAGGTATTAATTGGTGTAATAAGACACTGACATGTGTTAATCCTCTGTTAATTTAAGCTCATCATCAGCTGCCAAGTCCATTAGCGGCAGACTTCAAATGTCAAAGAAAAGTGTGGCATTTGCATAATTCAGGTTGTGTGAGAGGTTTATGTTAATGCAATCTAGTGAGTCTGAAATGCCTCGACTGTTTCTTTTGTGCGCGCTGTTAAAAACGCTGCCTCTGATAATAGATGCCACCGTTATGACGGTATTAATGTGTCATTTGTGGTCTTGTGTCTGCAGGGACTCCCGGCCTTGATGGGTACATGAATGTCAGCGCTGCAGGCCAGATGCCGGTGATGGAGGAGCTTGTCAGTGAGAGGTGAGCGCGAATCAGCCGTTGAGGTTTGAGCTCCTCACATGTGGGGACACGCGGGTCGTGGGTGCATCTGTAGCCCTCAGCTCAGGTGAGGTGCCTGGCAGAGACGCTGGGGACGTATCGATCCACCATGTTGTTCTCTGATGATGATCATGAGAGTTCTGAGGGAACATGAGGAAAGGAAATCAGACATACGACGACATGCAGTTTGTGTGGATTGTTCAGCCTCGTCATCCACAGAACAGTTGTTCTCCCTGATCCATCAGGGGAAGCGTGTTGCTGCGCTGCGTGATGAAGCATTCTCAGCAGTTTGAGGATCAAAGCTGACTTGGCTGCCCTGGTTTCCTCTTGAAGGCCCTTCTCCTCTTCCATCTCTGCGTAGGAAACAACAGACAGCAGCGCTGGCTGCCTCTGTGGCCTCAGGCTTGTTGGTTTGATTAAAACAGGGATCCTGTAGAAACTGTTGCTGCTCTGCGATACGAAGAGTTGCTTCATACGAACGTCCTTCAGTGGGGGGCCTTTTATCCTGACTGCGTTTTGTAATTTGCGTGGTCTGATAAGCTACGACGACAGAGGAATATAAAGGAGAACAATCTGAAAAAAGAAGCGTGGAATGCAAAAAAAGACAGAATGGTGTCTTCTATGTCTGATGCACAGACGCCTGTGCTGTCCTCCCTCCTGACTCCAAGGGGCAGGTTTATGCCCCGAGTCTTTTCTATCATCTTTAACTTTAAATGACCGCTGCCCAGCAGGGTGCTCGTGCGAGTGGAGAATTCGCTCTGACCCTCAGTGTCCGTTAGCGCTCATGACATAATTACACATGTGGGGAAAGGGTTACATTTCCTCGTCGTACTCAAGGTACGTCGCAGTGTTGCCCCCCCCCCCCCCCCCCCCCCCCACTGATCATTATCTGTGCTTCTTCAGGACACGGAACATGTCGTGGGTTTGTCTGGCCGTCGGGACTCCTTGTAAAGTGAACATCTCTGCTTTCAGCGAGTAGATCTGACATCATTGTGCGGGTTGGTGGAGAGAAACTCCTCATGAAAGGCATCGTGTCTGTCGTCCTTGAGCGAGACCCTGACGCTTTATCAGCCGTGTGTAAGATAACGTCCCTGTAAATATCAGCGTTGCATCGCTGCCACGCTTCCATTTTTTTTTTTGCATGTCAAACAAATCCGGCTCTGTCATTGGTCTCGTCAGGGACTTGGACGCGTCCCTGTGGAGTGCAGTCTTCCCTGGACACAGAAGATCTTTGCTTCAGCCATTAGTCGATAGGCTGCAGTCAGTCAAACTCATGGTGACCCCCTATCAGCGAGTGTCTGTTTCCTCTTCGAGAATCAGCTTCCCCTCCGGCTCTGCTGTTTCCCCTCCTCACCACCTCAGGTGTCCTGTGACAGATCCTGTTTTCTGGATGATTGCTTTCACCGAGAAAGTCGGGTCTCAGACGGAATTCCACCAAGCACCAAGCTCCGTTACAGTACCTTCGCCAATTATTCCTTCATTGGTCCCTCTGTCGGCTTTTTTTTTTGGTGCGTATTTGCTTTGAATTTCTTGTTCCCAGTGAATAAAGAAAACCGGCAAACCAAGAGAGGACAGTGATGATTGTTAATGGGAAAAAAAAAAAAAAACCTGTCTGGATGCAGGAGAGAAGTGCAGATATTTTTTGAATTGGTGCGACATGACCAGAGTAAACAGAGGGCTGTGGTCTTCCCATCTGCTGTCCCAGACTGCTGGATCACCGCTAACACCGTCACTCTTGTACTCTGTACTCAGACGTCTGTTTCGCCACGCTGGCTTTGATTGACAGCATGTTGGATGGGTTGTTTAGAAATCGGAGGGCTGCCCACCTCTCCATCCGCCTGTCTGTTAAGGTGGACACGCCACAAGTATGCTGCTCAGACTTTAGCGTACAAATGAGCAGGAAGATCCAAGTGCAGTTCTTTCAGCGACATGGGGGGGCACTGTTGTTCATTTACAAACAAAAGCCTCGTCGCAGTGATGCAAAGATTCCCCTGATGCAATACGCAGCTGCATGTTCAATCAAATGACATTTTATAAAACATCGACTTTCAAAGAATTACTGCAAACTGCACCGTTGTCCTTGTATCCCAAACGCTTGCTTTACAGTTTTACTCCGAAGCGGTGCTCCAGGCTTCCGTGTTGGGACTCACGCTCCAGCAGCGGCGCCCTGCCTCCAGGCAAACTGGTGCAGAGGTCAGAGTTCTCCCTCTCTCGATGGATATTTGGTGGGAAGCCTACGCTTTGCATCCGGGCTCTTCAGTTCAGTGGTAGAATAAGAACCTGCCGCTGTTACAGCTGAAGTTAAAATACCTGCATGCTCAGGCTTCTTTTCATGTGAGATAAAGTTAAGTTGAATTTGTATTTATTTATTTTTTAGAAATTTGGTTTATCCTCTGTATACGGCGCATTCTTCATTCATTCGGGGATCCATCCATTCATCAGCCTTCACCTCACCTGTGGATGATTCCGACACTGCACTGGCGGCAGCATAATCCCGCTCTCTTCCCGCTTGCTTCTATCCCTCCGTTCAAGCCCCGCTGATGTCGCTGGGTGGCTGCTTTGACTCGGGAGCCAACACAGTACATCATCTTTTTCTTTTACACAGTGAATTAAGCATTCAGGAGCCTCTTATGTAATCTCAATAAGAAATTCTCCATTCATACCAGAATGCTTTTGCAGAAGCTGAGCATGCACACAAGAGTGATGCTGAAAGGAAACACAGGATGCCTCGGCTTCCATTCAACTCAAGCACCATCCTGTCCGTCAGGCGAAGCCGTCAGTAATGGAAACGAGTCAGCGAGTCAGTCAAGTCTCTGAATCTGTTTTCCTCCCAGGTGGTGTGTGTGAGTGTGTGTGTGTGTGTGTGTGTGTGTGTTTGGGAGGTTGACTCATCCATTATACAGTGATTCCATTCTGCTATGCGAGGCAAGGCAAATGCTGGAAGAGTCGTTGAAGAGGGATTTTTGAGCGAGCGGCTTAGGTGAGCCTCAGAGGTCAGGGAAGAATCAGGGGATGAGCTGAACCCAGGAGGCAGGAGTACTTGGAGACGAGGAGCGGAGCAGAGCACGGGAGGGGAGGAAGAAACGGCATCCAAAGGAAATGAGTAAAAATACAAAAATGTCTTGGAGGTAAATTGATACCGCAGCTGGTTTGATCTGACAGGTCGAGTGTGGCGTGGCCGTGTATTTGCAGATGAACTGAGTATTGAATTCGGTGCAGATGGTGTGGTTCTGAACGGATCGATGATAAATGTTAGCGAATCCCTGGAAGCGTAGCCAGGGTCGCTGCCTGGACTTCATCCTGAACCCTTCCTCACCTCCCCCTCTTTCAGCCTGTCACCAGAGTAGTTAAGGGATTCCTTTGATGGAAGTTTCACATTTAATCATAGATGGATGGATGGATGGATGGATGGATGGATAGATGATAGATGGATGGATAGATGATAGATGGATAGATGGATAGATAGATAGATAGATGGATGGATGGATAGATAGATAGATGATAGATGGATGGATAGATAGATAGATAGATAGATAGATAGATGATAGATGGATGGATAGATAGATAGATAGATAGATAGATAGATAGATAGATAGATAGACAGATAGATAGATGGATGGATAGATGGATAGATGGATGGATGGATAGATGGATGGATGGATAGATGGATGGATAGATAGATGGATGGATCTATGTGTGCGGTCCACAGGTGTACGTGGAGGCAAGAGGTCCTTGACAGAGGAAATATTCACCACGTTTCCTTCTGGCTTCATGATTTTAACAGAAAAACCTGCGTGGAAACAAAAGGTGCCGACGTCCATCTTAGATCAAGTTTGCAGACGAGGGCAAAAACAATAATGATAATTAAAAAAAACAACCTCAAAGTATTTTACTAACTGATGCACGACAGCGACACATGGAGAATGTCTGACAGGCGACTGTACTGACTTGAAAATAATGAAAATGGCCTTCAGCTGATAATCATTTCAGGGAACATTGAGGAGATGGAGGAGAGCTGGAAAGAAGAGGGGGAACGTGCCTCTGTCGGCTTCTTCGGGGAAATAAACGTCCCACGTTTCAAGTTCAAGCGCAGAACAATTAGATAATTTGTGCCGACAAGTGACTCCGAGCAAAAGTCTGGCCAGTGTTTTCACACAGAGTTGTTCTCTTTGATACACACATGAGGAGTGCAGCGATGGTGTTTGTGATCTAAAACACACACACACACACACACACACACACACACACACACACACACACACACACACACCACTTCAAACCCGTACTGTCGCCATTCTTTGCTCTCAGGCACAAACAGCCCCTCGCTTGGAGAGGTGAGGAGGACAGGCAACACCTCAGTTTGTTTTGGGTTCCTTTGCTGTGGTTCCACCGTCGCCTCGCTGCTGATGAGAGCCAGCAGATTCCTGGCTGTGTGGAAAGGATTAAACCAGGAAACGGAGACAGGCGAGCGCGAAATGTACCGCTGCGGGGGACGCACGCAGGATATTGAGAATCAAATATTTAAAGGAATATCTTCCACCTGTGTAGCATAAAACTTTCTGTCTGGCGCCTGAGCCTCGGACGGAACCTTAAAACAATGACCCTTCAGGGGTGCAGCGTTAAGAATTTAAAGCTCTGAAATGTTCATGTTAGGTAAGACACTTGGGAATAAAATAATAATGCTGAGGAATCACATTGTCTTTTAGGAGGAGGAAGTGCTGATGAGAGCAAAGTGCTTCTCACACATAAAAAGTAAAACATAAAAATAGAGACGAGTGCTCTGAACCAATCAGAAGTGCCGATGGCTCCTGTTGATGGACACTCAGGTTTATGCAAGGGTGCATCGGTTTTCATTAATTGTCTAAATGTTGCATGGGAATAAGGTGAGTCACTCTGTTCCAACTACAAGTTATTGGCTGCAGTGTGAGTTCAGATTAGACTCTCAAAGTTAATTTAGCTTCAACCCTGGGGTTTACCTGGGGGAGCGGAAAGCAGCTCGGTGCATACGAAGCGGTTTGCGGTAACCAGGGTGCGTTGACTCCTCTCCCTTGTGCATTGTGTGACTGATGATTGTGTGAAATCTCCACTCTTCCTGGTCCCCGATGTGAAAAGGAGGAGGAACTTCAATTTGGGTTCAGCCCAAGTCCCTGCGTAAAAACCCCTGTGTTTA
Source organism: Aulostomus chinensis (assembly GCF_037954235.1). Classification (NCBI taxonomy): domain Eukaryota; kingdom Metazoa; phylum Chordata; class Actinopteri; order Syngnathiformes; family Aulostomidae; genus Aulostomus; species Aulostomus chinensis. Next base: position 26,337,033 of record NC_141332.1, on the reverse strand, counting down.
TTGAGGAGGGCTCAAAAGGGCTCACAGCAATTTGTATCAGAGTTATGTTTTCATGCCCTTTGCCTCAAAGCACTTTGCAGGAGGACGTGTTCGTTTTTTTAAAAGGAAAAAAAAAAAAATCTGAAAGGCAAATTTAATCTCCTGTTGTGGAAAGCGCCGGTTGTTGACCCGAAATTATGGCTCATTTTCTGAATGTGTTTAAGAGAGGCTCAAGGGCAGCACGGTGAGCAGGCAGGCTGTCCTTCAGCCACCGAGGAGCCGAGGAGCTTTCCTGTTGGCACCTGTCGTCGTGGTCGTAGGTCGTTTCCCAGCTTTGTAGCCTTTGGAATTACACTCACTCTTCAAAAATAAGGTGTCACGATGGTGTGTCACTGGCTACATCAGTATCGGTGGCGATATGATATAACATACACAGTATAATACAGCAACCAGGACGATAGGAGGAGTTTTCTGACCACCTGAGTGTTGGAAACATGTCTACACCTTCACTGCACGATGAAGTCCTGCCAGAGTTTTGGCAGCTTGGCTTCTAGCAGTCCAGCTGCTTGAGGACACGCGGCCCCGCTAACAGCCCGCGATACAAACTCAGTGCTCTTGGTTAGTGACATGACAGCTCTCAGAACCTTCCCCGCTTGTAGCGGGATGGAAACACGTTCAGGTCGAAGTTCACCAGGAAACTCCAGCACGGCGCAAACGTGACGTCGCCAGTTGGGCTCGGAGCTGCAGCACATGAACGGGATCGTGAACGATATGTTATTCACAAAATGTAAACACTCTGAGTGAAGCGTTGTCTTATTTAGAATGGAATAGCGAGACGGACAGACTCCTTATAAACTTATCCAGGTGTTCAGGTCTGCTTTGGTTTAAGAGCAATGAAGCCCTCGGTGAAGGTAAAACTCTGACTAATCTCCCGAAGCCATAAGAGTTCGAGCGTCCATCAAAGTTTTACCTGTGGCCGCCTGTGGCTTGTCCAGAGCTCAGTGGCCTGGCCGTGAGAGTGGAGGGCAGGAGGCTGTGGGTTGGACTAAGTGGTGGAAGAGAGGGAAACCGAAGTCTCCATCTCCATGAAAGACTGGTCACAAGACCCTCGAACCCTTCCAGGGTGGACCTGGAGCTGTGAGGCGAGGCCGCTGGCTGCTGGTCCCCGTCATGCCGCGGATGTGCCGGCGAAGCATTTCATGTTTATCAGCAACCCCTCTCTCATTTATTCATGCATTTCTATTAAAATAGGGCGCGGAAAAATACAGAGTTAAAATGTAACAAGTGGCCGTTCCTCCTTGAGTCACAATTTTGCTGATTCAGTGGCTTTTGTTTTGTGAGAACGATCAACAGTGATGAATATTCCTTTATTTCAGGATCAGAACAATGTACTGGTACGGCTGCAGAAAATCGCTGAAGGTGCGACTGAGAATCTCCAAACAATACCCAGTGCTAGCCTGGAGGCTGGTCCCAGCACAAGCAGTGATGAATGGATGTCCTCTAGAACTGGTGTCTTCTCTGCACCTTCTGCACGGGGGGGGGGGGGCTACAGCAGCAATCAGACAGAACACCTCCTGTCTTCATGGGCTGGTGGTACCAGAGCACGCCGGGATCAGGATTTGCTCCTTCGTGCCATTCTTCTGCCGCTTCTGTCAGAGGAGTGAGCAGCTCTACGTGGCTCGCCAGCGACAGCGCGGCCATCACGCTCCTCATCTCACGTGCCAGTGTCCTGTAGGCCTCATCCCGCAATCATCCTCTCTTTTTTTTCTTCTTGTCCAGCTGAAAACAGGAGCTTCTCTCTACAGCTCCGCCTTCTTCGTGAGATTCACAGCGGTGGCTAAACGTCGCGGCGGCTGGAACCTCCGACCACCGCGAAAGCTCAATGGTTGAACGAAGGTGACCGAGCATGTGACACGGTGTGGTTAGCATGTAGCAGGCTTCAGGCCCCACAGTGCTTCACGCATACGTGCTTGAGGACTGTCATGATCAGGACAACAATTGCTAACAGTCGACCAACAAATAGCTTGCTCGCTGCCTGAGATCGCTCCCAACATGAACGACTGGAAAAGAAATGATGACCATCCAGTCCACTTCCTTGAATTAGTCCCACGTGTCCTGACAGCGCTGATTTGATTACCACAGTCAGTTTGTATCTGAATATTCCTTCAACTGCAGTACATGCAGTGAACGCAGCTTTGATTACCGACTTGCTGCAAGCCCCTGGCAACAACAGCTCGTCTGTGGAGCCTGAAGAGCAGCGATACGGAGAGAGGGACACTGTCCTGTGAGCCCGACCCTGATTCCTCTCGCCAGAATTGAGGTTTGGATGTGTGTCTGAGCTCAGCAAAGGTAACGACAGAGTGATGGATGCGTGTGGGTCGGTCGGACCAAGGTGAGACTTGGACCAGACACGTCCTCCTCCTGCTGCTGTCTGTCAGCTCTGTGATTCGCTCACATTTTGGCCGTTCCGGTTCCTTACACTTGACTTTCGTCCCGCTTGTCGTCCCATTTGTGTCTTCCCTCTCTCATGAACCTCTGTGTCTTTGTGTCTCTCCCACGCACTTATTTACCCTCTGAGCTCCTACATGGGAATCCCTTCAGCTATATATGCACTCAGTATTGCTCTCATCCTGGATCTTAAGAGCTTTAGCACACATCCTCAGGCAGCAAACAAAGCGTCCTCACAAATACACTCCCAACCAGCTGAGAGGAGCTGAACGTCAAGTATCTTTGCTGGAGTCGCTGCTCTCTGTTTCGCTTGATACGTCAGAAAATCACGAATACTCGTGAAATCCATTACTTTTGCAATGGCAGAAGTCAATCAGCCACAAATTTGGTATTTGCATGGGCTGGCATTTAACTAAAAGTCTTTTTTTTGGGGAGGGGGGGGTTGTTTAACGATATTTATGTAACCTTTTGAAAAGTTATAGCCAACAAATAAAGGCTGTCTTAGAATAGAAGCCTCTTTCCTGTCACTTATTTGTATTCATGCTAGTCGCCTCAGTATCTCCCTCTCAGAAGCTTAACAATCCAGCCTGAACTCGACTGAACCGCTCTTCTTTGCACAGTCCGTCCATGCCAGTTTGAGTCAGTTTTCTCTGCACTGAAAACGGTCCGTTCTCTGATTGGATTCACAAACAAACCAGCGCCTTTGGTGTCGCGCAAAAAATGTTCAACGTCGTTAGAGTGGCAAGCAATTCTATTCAGCGTCACACCGTAACAGTCCGACTGTCAGTGTCACACTAACGCAGCGTGCGGCGAGATGGAGAGGCTGATCCTCTCTGCTGGCGTGATGAGGACCAAATAAAGCAATGTACGCTTGGTCAGAATGTGTTGCCAAGCAACCCCAAACTGGTGCTTGAGTCACAGGCTTCGGATTCCTCGGGAGCGCTCAGGAGACAGGTGTGTCTCTGTGAAAACCAAAAGACTTGCATTTAGAATGTAAGTGGGAGCGCGTTGGCGCGGCGCAGTCCCACAGGATTGTTGTAGTCATGTTGCACGCAGTCCCTCAGTCGGGGGAAGAGCTTCATTCACTCTCCTGCCAATTTTGAAATACAGCAATTGGAACAAAGCGGCTGCAGCTTATACTAAGTACTGCTTGTACTTGTCAGGGCCCCCTGGGGGAAGTACTCACAACTGAATATGAGATGGACTTTGACTGATCAGACGCCTCATTCTCCACCGCTGACACTGACCTGCTCCTCCTGGTTGTAAGGATGTTTTAGCTGCTGCTGCCTTGCGGAACATTTTGTTGTTGAAGAAACTGAAGGAAGGTTTCGTCCTAAATGTTATCAGGGGATTTCAAACAGGACAGCAAGCAGGTTGACCTGATGTCAGGTCGGTTATCCTTTGCCTCGCTGCTGTCAACAGCCTGACCACGCTGGGCTAATGTTAGCTACCTAGCTAGCCTCAAAGGCAAATGAAATGCAACTCTGAAAGACGCATATGAACACATGAAAATGGTCTCTAATGTCATGTATTAATAACGGGTCCTGTATATTCTGAGGGCCTTCCCACCAGTGGTGTCCTGTGCTGCAGGCTCGGTCCTCTGCTGGTCTCTTGGTTTGACCCCCACCCACCGTTCCGCCTGTGTCAGGATTCAAGGTGCAGCTGAGGCGTCTTTTGCAGGTTAATTCCTCAGACCAGCGGTTAACCCCTGGGGTAGGGACGTGTTTGCAGGCCACATGTAGTGGATGTTGTTGTCGTCCATCACCAGGATGCTGGGTGGAGTTGATGTCAGAGCTCAGAAGGCCATGAGACGAGGAGAGGAACCAGCTAGCATCTGCTTAGCAACGTTCATCGTCCTCTGTGTTCCCACTCATAGCTGTTTTCACGTCCGTTGTTGAGGGAATTTCAAAAACAAATCATACAAATCTTGTAGCGACTCAGGACAATTCAGGGAAGACGAGTCGCTCGCTCGCCGTCACGGAGACTGTCTGCCGTGTGTTTTGGCAGCTGTTTCGCGATTTGGCTTCGGTGACAGAGCGCTTCTTTGTCCAATGACGCTGGGGGTGGAGGTGAGAATGTGGCGGCAGGGCGGGCATTAGCGCCTCCTCGAACCTGAGAAGTCGCCCCAGCCAGACATGTGCAAGCCATCTTCAGATTTCCCCTGTCGCAACACGGGACTTCAATATGAAGCAAATACATGATTGATAATTGGAGGGGAAATGAGTGAACTACCAGGGAAAATGATGTAAAGTAATTGGGTGAAACTGAGCTGTGTGTTTATGTGGAAGCTGCCAGGATCACGCCTCCTGGCTTCGGGGGGAAATTGTTATGAAGACAATTAGCCTCGAATGATTCACAGAGCTTCTTATTCCACATTAACAGTAATGGCTGTCTGATGCCACCCACACACACACACACACACACACACACACACACACACACAAACTCTTCTGCCTGCAATCTGAATTTGAATCACACAGGGAATTAGCGGATGACTCTGAGATGTTCCCTTCACGTCTGACTGATCTCAGACCTGTTTTCTCTTGCTCTGACATCACGTGACGCGTCTGCGGCGAGAGACCCGCGAACAGGCCTGAAGGAAATCTCTTTAGAAATCACGCGGAATAACCTTTGACCTTCGATGACCTCATTGGGCAAACACAGAAAGCCAGAGTATTTTTCCTCCTCAAGGATTTCCTCTGGTATAATTTACCTGTAACCGACACAAACACCTTCTCGGCTGAGGCGACGACACCGGTTAATTAGAGACCAATTAATTCGATTAGATGAGATCCGGCTGGAGCAGTTTGTCTAGATTTAATCGCGTATTTAACACGCTTGCTTCTGGTGAAAGCTTTCTGAGGGTACTCCGCAAAAACCCCATGTACGTTTGTCTTATTCGTCGTGGACCTAAAATCACATGACAGTTTTACACGAGACAGAATCACTCCATCGTTGTGAGGCCTCGTTTGTTCCCTGGGAAATCAGATCATTAAATACATGCCCCACACTCAGCCTTGCCACCGACGGGACCGACCGTCTGCAGCCCAAACACAGGGTTTAGGAGGACATGTACACGTCGGCTCAGATTACAAACTGAAGAGATGACAAAGGATTCTGTCTGGAGTTTCATCACAAGCATCCGTCACAAATGAACCTCAGTGCAGAAAATCCGCCGCCCCAAAAACACAAACGCTACAGGAAATATCCCGCCATGTCAGAGGGAAGAGGAAGTCGCTCATTTGGCTGCATCTTTAGTCGTCCACGACAAATGGACGTCCCAGGCTGAAGGGAATTTCATCATCAGATTTCACACTGAGACACACACACACACACACACACACACACACACACAAAAACACACACACACACGCCACTCCTTTCTATTCCAAACACTCCCTGGTGCATTCAGTGTCCGGGGCGGTTCGTGGACACTTATTGTCCTCGCCTGCCTGCGCTATTGGTCACACATCGTTAACTGTCCCATTCAGGGAGGCGGGTCGTCACATTACGTTCAGGCAACCACCTCGGGAGCCCAAATGAGTTCCATCAGCCTGAGATGAGTTCGGCTATTCTTGGAAGATCAGAGTGAACGCCGCCAGGGAACAGAACTCCTGGTTTCTTTTCTTTTTAAATACATTTAAATCGCTGCAGAAAAGGAAACATGAAGAGCTCAGGTGGTCGATGAGCTGATTCTGTATTAATACACAATACTGCAGTACTTACATGATACCGTTCCATCCATCATCAACCCCTTATTCTGTTTCAGGGCTGCGGGGGGGGGGGGGTTATCATACCAATTTAACCCCGATTACTTCGTATGGAGTCTAATAACCACCAACCTCAGTTGATGCTTAACAGACTTTTAGCGAATCTTCTGTGGATAAAAGACGAACATGAATCGCCTGCATTTGTGATTGATGTTTTTTCCTTTTCTGATTTATTTTCACATTTTAAGGAAACATCCCAAAAAACTAAAAGTGAGGGTGAATCAAGTCTTTCGTGCGGTCCCATATTTGTGTGCGCAGGCCTCGCGTCAGCCCTCCGTGGCGATCAGGCAGTCGTTTGCTCTTTAGGTAATGAGGCAGAAAGCAGAGGTACGCCCATCAGCTGGGCTTGGAGATGAAGGGCGCCGCCTCCATGACGGAGGACACTGGTGTTTACGTCCCTTTTAAAAACTGCCATCAAAGGAAGCCTTCGGTGGATCTGCTTGTCGTCCATCATCAGACAGGAAGACGGAGACGCTTATCTCCTCTGCGGTGCTTTTAAGGCGCCGCGTCAGATTACCGCGCACGGTGGCGTTGTCAGGAAAGTAGTTCCGGCGGTGTGTCTGATGACCCACGACCAGCTCGCTGGAGGTCTGCTGGTCTCTGTACCGCTCAGCTTAATGCAGCACAGTTGGCACCACGGCCTCGTGTGTCATTGGCCAAATGTTTTTTGTTCCTAAAACGAACTTCAGAACAGAAAGCAGGAAGTGGGATTTTATTCCTTTTTAACACCTGCAAGTGGCAGTTGTTGGATGGAAGAAGGAACAGTTGTGGTTACGATTAATAAAAGATGCAGGGTTTACAGGCTGCAAGCCCTCAGTGTAGCACCTCTGAGGTCGGTCGAATTAGAATGAGGAAGTCTGTAAACGGTGATGGATGTTTACCGAGGACAAACAGGCTGACAACCTCACTGTGTGCTTTGGTTTTATTGTCAAAAATAAATGCAGCTAACCTGGGGTTTGTTTACAGCGAGTCTGACTGCACACATTTTTCGGCCAGTCAGACTCGCTCATAATGGTGTTGAAGCTGTGCCAGCAGGTCCAGAGCGGGGGGGGGGGGGGGGGGGGGACTGGGTACCGCAGCTCAGAGCGACAGCCTTTGGTCTGCTTCATTAAAGTAGTGGCCAGCAAACACAAACACGAGAGACTCCGAGTTCTGCAGGGTTTAAAGTCAGCCTCCGCTTGTACGACTTAATTCATGCAGTCACCACGGAGATCCTGTTTTAAGTGGCATCTGTTTGTTTCAAAACTTGTTGAATGGGTGTTGTATGTCGTGAAGAAAGAAACCGGGGACAACTCGTCATGGCGCCCCCTAATGGCAACAAGAAAATGAAAATTCCCGGACGGCACAGCCACACACTCCAAGGGCCCGCCCTTCGCTGCTTGCAGCTCGAACAGTGAGAGTAACCACGGCTGTGAGCTCGGCGCGCCTCCTGCTTCTTTAATAAGCGGTTCAGGAAGCACCAGGGTCGTGGGTTTTACTCCTTGGAGTCGTGCTCTAATTCTTGAAAATGTCGCCGCATATTTTTAAAAAGTAACGAACCCGTCCTCTCCTTTCACGCCGTCTGCTCACACTTGCAGCGCTCCTCAACCTCTGAGCCATGGAGGTAGCAGCCAGATTTCAAAACTGCAGTCGTTGGCACCGTCACAAACGCTTTCAAGCACTCACCAGGTCTCCGACCGCCAGCGCGCTCCAACCAGAGTCGGCTTCCTCGCTCCCGGGCTGCTTTACCCTGCAAACCCTCCCTTTAACTGAAGCGAGGGAAAGATAACATAGCCTAATTGGAACATAACTCCAGGTCTGAGCGGAAAGCGAGACCTCGCCATTCAGCGGCGAACCTCTGCTGCCACAGTATTTGTCACAGCAAAGAAAATAATCTCCCGGGGTTGTGAAAATAGAGCTCGCTTACGCAGCAGCAGTTGAGAGGTGGGCGCCGTCACTCCGACTCAAACAGAACGTCAAGCGGTGACGGGCAAATCTGCAAAGGTGCACAGTTCTAGACTCGGAACATAACATCATTATTGATGCTGGAGCCTGTTAGGGATTTTCTGTTCACGTAAACTGATGAGATAAAAGTCCTGCACTCAACATCTGCCCCTGGCTGCTTGTTGCCCCGTGCTGCTCTGAGGAAAAGTGAAGGTTTTTTCCCTGAAGTTCAGAGCTTCCCTTTAGCTACACACGCTCACTTCATTTTATTACCCTAAGAGCTGCTGGAGCTTGGACGGTTGAATTCAAAGAAAGCAGGTGAACGGTGTGATGTGTGTTGAAAGGAGAGTTCCTTCGCTGCTTCCTGCGATGCACACATTTGTTGTTCTTCTTCTGCTGCCGTCGCCAGAGCCTTCGAGTCTAATTATTATTTTTTCTATCCCAGCTTTCACTTTCCCGTGAATTGAGCTAACAGGGGACTCTGTCACGACCCAGTCTTCTCTCCTGACACATTTTATCACACTGAGAGGCAGCACTTGATACCCGTCTGGACAGCACCCGTCGCTTCTGGTGCATGTCTGCACAATAGCGGGCTTGTCTTTGCCTGCTGAGAGGGAACGCCACTGTCCAGACAGCCATTGTTTGCTCTATTAGGGATTTCCAGATAGCCGTTCAGCGCTGGCCAAAGTTGTTGTTTTGTTTTTTTGGGTGGTTGCTTGGTGTGTTGCTCTCCTCCTTTGTCATCAGCAATCTTGCCATCGCAGCGATGACGGCCAGCTGAGGCTGAGTGTGCTGAATAACAGGTGAGTCTGCACACTCAGCGCTGCAGCTGCTGCTGCTGGAGCTGCTGCTGCTGGAGCTGCTGCTGCTGGAGCTGCTGGAGCTGCTGCTGCTGCTGCTGGAGCTGCTGCTGCTGCTGCTGCTGGAGCTGCTGCTGCTGCTGCTGCTGGAGCTGCTGCTGCTGGAGCTGCTGGAGCTGCTGCTGCTGCTGCTGGAGCTGCTGCTGCTGCTGGAGCTGCTGCTGCTGCTGCTGGAGCTGCTGCTGCTGCTGGAGCTGCTGCTGCTGCTGCTGGAGCTGCTGCTGCTGCTGCTGGAGCTGCTGCTGCTGCTGCTGCTGGAGCTGCTGCTGGAGCTGCTGGAGCTGCTGCTGCTGCTGCTGGAGCTGCTGCTGCTGCTGCTGCTGCTGCTGCTGCGCTCACGAGCGGCGCGCCTGCTGCCTCGGTGGGGTGGTGAGCTAAAAGGTGTCCCGGCAGATTTGATGATGATGTTGTTGTTGAGGAGTGAACTCAGCTGGCTTTCACACTTTCAACTAACAGGAGGTGTAGAATCGCTTCCGGAGAGCTCCTGTTGCCATTCGCCTCTGTTTGCTTGGCACAAAAACACACACGACAGCATCGGCTGAGGCCGGCGACGTCTGAGGCGCCGGCAGCAGGCAGAGCTGCTGGTTATTTGTGAAGCTGACTCAGAGTTGGAGCTCCACAAAAGAAGTTTGTTGCATGAAAAATGAAAAAAAAAAAAGAAGAAGATGAAAATGACATCACACAGCTGCTGCAGGTTCTTTTCACCGAAGACAAAGTTTGGTTACATCAGCCGCTCTCACAGAAGGAACAAGGTGGAACGAACCCACCACACACAGCAACAGCAGTGACACCTGAGCACGTTTCCTGTCTGTTGTCTGATGAAAATCAATGAATTGCTGCGGTTCAGGTCTCATCAGGTTCAGGAGCCTTGGTCAGGCTCAGGAGAGTCCATGGTTCTGGGTTCAAACTAATACTGCTGTTACGAACTGATAGTGTTGTTCAGGTGAGAGGAAATCTGCTCCAGTGAAACGAGAGTGACGCTGTGCACATGGACGTCCGCCACAAATCCCAATGAGATGCACCGTTCTTGTCTCAGTTGTGTCGGCCCCTTTCACGCTCGTGCTTGAATTGAAATCTGGCCTGAGGAGCACCAGAGTCCCCAGCAATTCCGTTCCATCTGGACACTCAGGTTCCCTTTTTCTTTTCTTTTTTGCGTTGAACTTTTATCCCAGCACACAAACTTTCACTATTTTCACAGTAAGTCAGCAGAGGCCTCTGAAGGCAAATCTGCAGTCAGCTCACCTCCGCTGACTCTCACGGCGTCGGGATTTCTGATGCACTCAGCCTGCAGCAGCAGCGGGTCTTTGGGGGTGTTGGTGAGGCCCACCAAGATTCCTGACTCCTTGTCATCAGGGCTGATAAAAACCCGCTCCTCTGAGCCAATCAGCCGGCAGCTCAGTGGCTCACTCGGGGAGGTCGGCTGGTATGGAACCAGGCTGGAGCCCCAGACCAGAGGAGCTGGGGAGGCAGCAGGAAGCCTTCTGAAGCAGTGCAGGTGATGGATGTCAAGTGTTATCTTGCTGGGACAACAGAGGATGTTATTACCGCTCTCCCTGGGATTTTATAACAATTTTGTCTCGCTGTTGATTCAGCAGAGGCTTCTATCGGACTCAGAGCCTCAAAGCTGTCTCGCATTGAAGGTATGTGGCGCTATTGGAACCAGCTGCCCAGCGAGGGACTGGATCAGGCCTGTCAAGCATCTTGTCTGCGTGGGGTATTTCCTCAGTCGCCCCTCATTTGTCTCTGAATGGTTGATTGAGTCTGCTGAGTGCTGATTGCCCCGCAGAGGCTCGGCGGAGCTGCAGCTCCAAGGTCACCAGGATCAGGTGTCAAAGCAAGTTACCGCTTTTCTGTTTCACTCAGACTTTTCTGCCCTACCCTGAATCTCCTCAGAGCCTGCTGGGAACAAAATTTGGCCCTGGCAATATTGGTCTGGACACACACACACACACACACACACACACACACACACACACACACACAATGACTTGATGGTTTTTGCTCCAGCGAGTAAAGCTGTGGCCCCTTGAGCTGTGACTCACGATCGCTACACACACATAGGATGAGGGTGTGTGTCCTGGTTGCTTCACTTGCCCCGGCCCGTCTGGGTCTACGAGATCTTCCCACCTGCTTCGTCATCCTGGTAAATCCTTCGGCGTTATCGGTGAAAAGATGCTGCCAACATCGCCACATGTGACAGAGGAAGCACGTGGTAGACCGGGGGGCTCCCCGCAGCAGCGGAGGGGGCGGAGCAACAAAGATCCAGAGTAAATGACACATTAGCTTGAGCTTGTTCAGATGTAGATGATCTCCTTACAAGTGCTTCCTGCCCACCTGACGGCGAGTAGAGAGTTTGCTCAGTCATCGTGCGTGAAGTGCTTGTGTTGTTTATCTGGGAGGGAAAGCTGGGCTTTGTTTGAACGAGCTTTACCCGGAGAAGCGGTGGCTAATGGGGGACAGCCTGGTGCTGAGCTTAACGGTTCCTCGTCTCTGTGTGAGAGGACGCCGGCGGCTCCACCGGCCGACAGGCAGCTAATGGATGTTTCAACACCGAGGGAAAGACTCGGCCGCTGTCGCCGCCATCATTCACCGCTGGAGCCAGAATCAGGAGAGGCTCTTCCCTCGAAGAGGACATTTATGTGCTGCCTCTCTCACACACACACACACACACACACACACACACACACACACACACACACACACACACACACACACAGCTTTATTAAAAGTTTCTATTACCATTATGTGCAAATCAAAGTCTCGTTTAGAAGAAAGGTCAGACTGTGGGCTGACAAATTCAAGATGAAAGGAAATAAGTGCAGTGTTTCAAGGCCTTGGGGGGGGGGTAATGATGGTTCTGCTGAGATGTTCTCCGTGTTCCCATTTGATCTGATTAGTGTGTTGGCACCTCTGATCAAAGAACTCATTTGCACCCTCACAATCACTTTGCCTTTGAACCAAAGATGCTGAGAGTAAAATAATTTGGCAGATGGGGAGAGCACGCGGCTCCTCGCTCTCCTAGTGACTCCATACTTTCATGGAACGCAATGCTTCTGGTGGAGGAAGTTAAAATGATGCTTGCGACACGGAGCAGCCCCCCCCCCCCCCCCCATGTCAAAACTTTGCGAGAAACCGCAAACTTCAGGAGGATTACTGTAATGGATTACAAATGTCAAACAAGATTGAGATTAAACAAGTCAATTTCAGGGTTCTTAAACCACACAGCTCACTTCCAGGGCTTTTATTCATTATTCACGTCAGCTACTTTGCTGAAGACAGTTTGTTGATCCTTTGCCAAGGTTAAATATACAAGATTGAAAACGCAGCATCTGCAGTTTTAACGTCCTACAACGTATCGTGTTTCGCCCTGGCAGATCATGACTTAGCACCTTACACCTGGCTTCCTGAGACGTGTCAGTCTTGGTTGGAAGAGAAATTACCGCCGTCACGTTGAATAAAAAATACCTAGCATGAAAGTGTTGGAGGGGAATTTGCAGGAAGAATGAAGCTGCTGCTTTGGCGCACATCGCAGCAGGAGAATCGCTTTGCATTTCCTGTTTTCAGCTTTGAGTCGAGCAGATTTACCCCCCCCCCCCCCCCCCCACGGATGTTTTTGTGGTCTCATCAGATCTTCCCTCACGAGCCAGGACCACTTTGGACCACTGCAGTCCGCTCATCTGGAGCTGCGACTGCGTTCTGGGGCCTCCCCGCTCTTTCAGAGCAGCAGTGGCTCTCACCTGAAGTTGGCGCTGGCTTTGACTCACGGACATGAGGAGGCAGACGAGCTGCAGTTCATTCTCCTTGGACTTGTTGGAGGTTGACTTGTTGGAAGAATGTTTTTGAAGGTTTCTGTAACGCCTCTGAGAGGAGCTGGGGTCCTGACCCCCCCCCCCCCCCCCCCAGCTGTGGGCTCGGGCATCGTTAGCGTGTTACATATGACGGACAAGCACCAAACACGGGCCGCTGCAGCAGGGGGGTGGTATGAAGCTTGTTGTACGTGTGTGGAGGTCGGGCTGAACCCCAACATGTGATGGATGAGACATCTGAGACTCTCTAGCAAGAATAAAACTCCGCTGTTTGTTGGAGAGAAAACGATCGGCTCAAAAGACCCGACGCTCCGCTCGTGAGGCGTCCTTGACGTCCAGTGCTGACTCATTCTCATTTAAAACAGCAAATATGCGAGTGGTGAAGACGTTTCCTCACTCAGAAGCTGGCGCGCCGATGCAGTGACGAATTCGCAGACTTCACAATTCTGAGATGAAGTTTTTTTCGTCTCCACACAGAAACTCCAGCAGGACAAAGACACCGCATTTTGTTATTAAAAGTTTCGCTGCCAAAAACGGCGCCGGCGCCTGAATGTTCCTGGGATGAATGTGGTGATGAGGGTGAGGATGAGGAAACTGATGCTTTGTTGTTGTTGTTGTTTTACCAGTCTCCAGCAGAAGATGCGTTTTACTGTCGCGCCACTAACCGATGTGTGTGGTTCCTTGTTCCCATAGCGACAGCATGCCAAAGCGGATGGCTCTGATCTGCTTCCTGTCTCTGGTCATGCTGATGAGCATCCTGGGAAACCTGCTGGTCATGGTCGCCGTCTGCAAGGACAGACAACTCAGGTACGACCGGGCGTGCTTTCTTTGTAATGTTAACTGACTTCCTCTCCAAGGTTGCGTTTGGCGACTCCACAGCCACGGGGCAGTGGCGGTGAACGTCAGCCTCCATTAAACTGGTAAGGTGAGGTACCACTGTACCCCGAGGCTTCACATACACGGGAATGAACACTGGTTCCTTCTTTCAGCAAAAGCAGGGTAACACACTTTCCCTGCAGGGGCTGGTTTGCATTCCTGCCTGGATTCAGTCTTATGTTTGGGGGGGGGGGTGCATTTCTGACATGACGCAAACTTATAAAGTATCTTCTGACAACATCAGGCACAAAATTACCCAACACACTCTCACAAAACCTCCTCTAGATGTCCTACGAGAAAGCTTTCATCCGTCATCTTATAAAACTTGAACCTCAAGCGGAGTTTTGTTGAGTTTTTCCTCTCTTATTCTCAGTGAAAATCTGTTTTCCGGTGCTTGTGACACCTCTGCTGTTCGGGGGTTAAGATAAAAGTAGATGAACAGATTCAGAGACTGGAAGTGTTCTTGGTTCCAGAACGGCCGACTCAGACGTCCTGACGTCTCGCTCCTGGATCACGTTGACGCGAGCGAATTACTTTCTGTAGGATGAGTGTAAACAGCCTGAAGTAGCGCAAGTCATACTTGTGCAACCGGGACGTGCACGCGAGGATTTGATCACACTGAGACAGAGTGATCTGTGTGCCAACCGCGACGTGAACACGTGACACGTGACGTGGCGGCCGAGCTGGCGGGTCAGGCTGAGGACGGCCGATCATGCGGGAGCTGCTGTCACCGCGATGATTCATTATTCTTCCTCTCCTGTCCTCTGCTTTTCCCCCTTGAGTCATGGCTCTCCTTTCTTTGTGGCTGTCTCTTGCTGGCTCCCCATCTGATCGCTGGTCTCGCTGTCTCTTTCTATCTGGTGACACCTGAGAGCGCAGGGTGACCTTTGTCCCCGGGTGTTAACAGAAGGTGTGTGTATGCTGGGGAAGTGCATGCAAGGAGATGTTGATGTCGGCAGGTGTGTGTCAGCTGTGAGGGTGAGTATGGCCAAATTAAAGTAACCAAAGATGTCATGTGTTTACATTGTTTTGTGTGTGTGTGTGTGTGTGTGTGTGTGTGTGTGTGTAAGAACACTGACGAGCGACAAAGTCACCGCTGTGATGTCTCACCTCCCCGGGGAGAGAGCGATGACACGCCATCTTTGTTTCTTCCTGCCTCATTGTCTTTTTGTCCACTGGGAAATACTCACACACACTCTCACTTTCACACACACTTTCACTCTCTCTCACACACACACACAAAAACCATATTCCTAGTGAACATAAACTCAGTTATGAAAAAGAGGCATGTGTACAAACTCTCTCAACAAACTACACACGCACACACACACACACACTTGGTCTGTGCCTCGGAGTCCCGTCGATGACTTTCTGACGAGAAAACAAGCAAAAAAAGTCGGAGCGTAAACTTCTCAGTGTGGACGGAACAGACATGAAACTAAATCCCGAGCTTGTGTGGTTGAGCCGGTCGGCCTGTGGGCCACTCATCAAATCCGCCTGTCATTAACTGACTCCGCCCCCACGAGACGAGAGGGAGTTGCGTGGTTGTTGTGCGCATTTATTTGTGAATGGTCATCTTGTTAATTCCTAGTAGCACGAGCAGTGCAGTAGCCCGGTGGTAGCCGCTAGCACGTGTGGGTGGTAGCCTCCCACGCTGTGGTCGTGTGACCAGTATAGAAGACTGGCACGAGCGAGCATTGCATTAGCAACAGGCCAGTCTAGTGAATGATGTGCGCGGGGACCCCTACTGGCCACCTGCCTTCCCTCCCTTCTGCAGCCGTGTGTCAAGTTGGTGTTTTTTTAAGCTGACAACTCATGAAGCACATTCTTCTTTCATATAAATCTAGTAACTCTGCACTCCAACCTGAGGACTCGTTTTTGCCAAGTCATGCTACTCATGCAGAGCAGAAGAAAAAAATATACAGTATCAACCAGAAGTCAAGGGCCCGTCCAACCTGCTGCTAGATGAGCTTACACACACACACACACACACACACACACACACACACACACACACACACGTCAGTAGGGGGTCGACTTCAGCAGAATGTGATTCAGGGGGTGCTGGACCACTCATCAATTATCGTGACACAAACACAACCACGATTACCAACCTGCCTTTGTTTCTATCAGTGTGTCATGTAGAGAGAAGACACACACACACACACACACACACACACACACACACACACACACACACACACACAGCCTGTTTAGACTGGACGTTTGACAGCTCTGTAAGTTACTGCACCAACATAAACGTCTGCTCATGGCAGCTTTGAAGCCCCCCCCCGCCACATTCTCTTCTGGCTTCAACTCTCATGTCCACCTTTTTCTTTTGAGTACAGAATCCTGAAAGTCTTTGAACTAAAGGTCCCGTGAAATTAAAACTCCATGTGCTGTTTTTTAATTTTTTAATTATGATTCTTTATCTGGTTTGACGCGTGATTGACGTTACTCTGAATACGCATGGGCCCAAGTACTACCAGACGTAGCAGTCCCGCCAGCGGTAGCCTGGCTCGCGCTGTACGAGGGTTCGGCACATTCCGCTCCACGCGCATTCAGGACCTGCTCCAACTTCCTCCCGAGCGCCGCGATCCCACCTTCAACTCGTTAACATTCAGAAACGAGCTGTGATTCTGGGTTTGCTGGCAGATCTGAGAGCAGCGCATCGGAGGAGCATCACTTTCACACAATTTGCATCATCTTTTTCTCTGGGTTGTGATTTCTTCTCCCATCCTCCAACAACCTCCTCCTCCTTCAATATCAAAGCAGACGTCCCTTGCAACTGTGATCACACCGACTCTGACCCTGTCACCCTCGCTGAGGAGGAGTCGGCGTCCTGCTCAGGTGGGCGGTCTCTGAACTACGACGCTCATTAATTGACGGCAGGAGTTTATGTCCCGTTACTTTGTGCTTGTGTGTTGGCACGTTACAGGCGTGTGATTAGCGTGTGCTCGCCGAGCCCAGCACGTAGACGGCCGCCTGCCCCTGGCACTTGCAGCCAGTTTAAGGGGCTGTTTGGGTTTGTGACAGGCAGATGGAAAACCCTCTCGGCCCGCCGCCCTGGCTGGAGCTATTTATAGAGCAGCTGACTGGCTGCTGGTCGGGTTAACGTGGCCAGGCGGCCAACTTCAGGCACACAGGAAAGACCTCGTCAGTGCTGTCATGGCTGACTTTCAGTTTGATACCTGCATGACTGAGCGCCTGAGAGGAGAGCTGCGTCACTGCTGTGCTGGAAGGATGAGCTCGGACCAGGCAGATGAACGGAGCCGCAGCTCTTTTTTAAAAGAATTATGTATTTAGTCTGGTTAATGCTGGAGTTTATAAAGATGAGCCTCTTTGTGGAGCCTCTGAGGGAGCAGCTGGCGGGCTCCCCCGCGTCAAGTTAGTCTTTAATGAAGCCAGCGTGGTCCTGGTCTGTGTCGAGCACAAGGTTTGACGTCGTGATGTGAGTGCGTGAGAAACAGAGAGACTTTATATAAACTCAAGGGTCCAGTTCTGGGTCCGATTCGTGTCTCCTGCCATGCTTTCGGCCATCTGTCCAGTCTGTCGACCCGGTATGCGCCCCCTTTGACCCCGAAGGTCTACACAAGGACCCTCGCAGGTCAACTGTTTGCCATCTGAAGCATTTAAAACTCCATCTCCCTTGTCCAGTCTTATTTGTGCCTCACTCTGTGACATTGTTAGCGCTGAATAAATAAAGTTCAGTGTTTGCCTGGAGGTCAGTCGTCCCGTCCACGCGGGTTTAAGAGCAGCAGGTTTTATTTTTAGGGTCCTGAGGATCATGGAATATTTGTGGTGACCATACAGCGCATCACGCCGTCACATCACGCCCCAGCGATTTCCCAGTCGTCAAGTGTGAGTGTTTCCTGAAGTGACGGCGTGATGCTGGCGGTCCACCAACTGCCTACCTGCGCCTGCACAGGGAAAAAGGAACCGCATGTGCCAGTGACGCACAAGGGTTTGTGTTTCAGGGGACGTAGCGTCACTGTGTTTGATTTAGAGCCGTCCTGGATCACATGTACGAGGTGCCTGCCATCGGTCTGATACGCTACTCTCACTCTCTTTTATGAGTGGGAATGAAGAGCAGAATGAGAACAAATGAAGGCATCGAGCTGCCGTGTGGCTCCGAGCGCCGGCAGTCTCCCCCGAGTCGGTTAGAGCCGTACGCAGAGAAGGAGACATCTTCTAGCAAAGTTTACAGTCCAACTCTCACCGATGACACGTGACCCCCCCCCATCTGAGAGGGAGGGAGGGAGGGAGAGAGAGAAAGAGAGGGAGGGAGGGAGGGAGAGAGAGAAAGAGAGGGAGGGAGGGAGGGAGAGAGAGAGAGAGCCGCTAAGTCATCATCATACTCAAGCTGGATTTACTCTCCAAGTCTCGGTTCTCTACATCCCTGCTTAATGCAAATCCACATTTTCAGTGCGTCTGACCAACACACACACACACACACACACTCTCTCTCTCTCTCTCTCTCTCTTGGAAGTTATCAGATGGATGTTCTCTCCTATCTCTCTTGTTTGTGTTTGTTCTCCTGCCCTCCTGAGCGATAGCAGTGGCATAATTACCTCCGCCCAGGAGGTCATGTGACCGCCGGCGTGTGTCTGTTTGTCTGATTGTTGACAGGATAGCTCCAAAACTAATGGACAGATTTGAATGATTTGGAGGGAAGACATTACATGGAACAAGAACATCTGGATCAAATTGTGGATCCTGAGTCGTATTCCAGGCCGTCGGCGGGACTCAGCAGGAGTTTTGTGTACCGCACGTTCTAAAATGGCTGATATCTCCCCGAACATGGGAGCGTATTTTAAATTTGCTGAGACGGTACATTATAATTAGAGAATAAGTACTTTAAGGCCTTCTGCAAGTCTCAAATGGCAGTCGGTCTCCTCTGTCATGGAGAGGACGTGGTTCAACCCAGGTTTGGGGAGCTGCTGTGTGGAACTTTCACTTGAGTTTAGCTGAGGTTGCCTCGGTGGGTGTTCCTCCAAGCGGCCTCAAGAGGCTCCGGTCCAGCTGCTATCAGCTAATAATAATAATAAGCTAATAATAATAAGCTAATAATAATAATAAGCTAATAATAATACTAACACTGAATGCACTTTAAGTTAAACCTAAAAGTGACATCATTCTCTGCTCATTTAAGTTTGAAACCTGGGCGTCTGCATGGAGCTGCGAGGGACCAAGATGGCCGGTCTGAAACGCGTCAGAGCGGACATCCGTTTGCAGGAAGAGTAGAAGTACTCTTAAGAAGTACTGCTTCAAAGACCATTCTACCTCAAGTTAATGTCAAACAGCAGCCGCGAAGCCTCCCAGCAGTAAATGCACGTTCCCAAGGCGTGGGGTGGGGATCCATCGAGGATCTGAGCTTTCAGTCGTGAAGGGACGTCGACTCTCTACGTTTGCGTCTCAAACGTTTCTCTGCCTCTCGTTTCTTCTCCAAACCAGGAAAATCAAGACCAACTACTTCATCGTGTCTCTGGCGTTCGCCGACTTGCTGGTGTCGGTGCTGGTGATGCCGTTCGGCGCCATCGAGCTGGTCCATCAGCACTGGATCTACGGCGACACCTTCTGCCTGGTCCGGACTTCGCTGGACGTTCTGCTGACCACTGCGTCCATCCTGCACCTGTGCTGCATCGCCCTGGACAGGTGAGACCTCCTCAACAGAGTGTGTTTAGGAACCGAGGCTTGGCAGGTGAGGTGGTGGAGAGCCAATTACGAGTCTGATTCCTGTCAAAGCGCCACAGACTGACGGGGCGCCGGTGAGAGGAAGGACACGGGATGAATTCTTTTTATTACCTTTCACGAGAGGGGAAAGACGCGGCGACATGACGGCGTCGCATGAATTTGAGCAGAGCGGCGGACATAAAGATAACAAGCTAGAGGGACACAGAGGAGCTTCTGACTAGACCAGGGTAGAGGAGATGCAGTTGTTGGTTTTTTGTTGTTAAACTCAGTCTAAATGATTGAAAGAGGGTCATGTGATTCATCAGTGCGTCTGCACAAGTCGAAGGGCCGCCGGTCAGAGCAGGAAACACTCAAGGATGGCGAAACACCTTTTTGTGAGCACTAGAAAGGCGGAAGTCTACTTTTGGGTGAAGCATCGCTTCAAGATGCATCCTGATCCGTTCACAAGCGTCCAGATAGCGACGCGCCCGCACATGAACAACCAGGTGACTCCGCCCTCACTCCCCTGCTTCGTATGCACATAAACATCTAAACGTCACGCTGCGCGAAAATGAAAACGGCGAGTTGAGCAGAGCAGAGCTGGTGAATGCCGGCAACCAGGCAACGTCAGGGTTTCTGTGCTGTTTCCTGCCGCAGCTCATCACCATTGTGTGTCTGGTTCACACACACACACACACACACACACACACACACACACACACACACCCATCAGCATACGACTGCAAATGTTGGTTTGCTCCCTCTTCAGCTTTGATCGATGCAGCCAGCAAGAGCGCACAGAACCAACAAATAATGACGGAGCCTCCCGACCAGGTCTCATTTGCCGCGTGAGGCTGAGGCTCGGCGCGTGAATCAGACCAGACGGTCTCATCATGCAGGCGCTGAATTGACGTCCACCTCAACCTGACACGCCCCCCAATGGAAATGATTGCAACCAAAGTCACAGCGTCATCAGCAGCTGCTCTCAGATTGAGTCGACGCCACCAACTTTTAAAACAGTACAAAAACATTCAAGTAATTCTGCCGCAGCTTTGCGGGAACTTTTCAGGTGAATCCGATACGACCGGGTTCCATCAGGGGTTCTCTGGGTACAATTAGTGTACGCGCGGAACGTAGCCAGGTAGCGTCGGTGCTAATCGGCGTAGCAACACTCAGCATCTGGAAGTGGTTGGAACAAAAAACATCCAAGAACTGATTCAGGTACCAGGGCTGGTTGAGACCCTGGGTTCTAACTACTGGGTTCTAACTAGAATCTCTTCAAGAACCCTCGGCTCCTCCTGCAGCCTTCAACTGACGCTACTTCCTGTTTATCAACATGCTTTTAATCCTCGTTTCTTCTTTTTCTTTTTAGTTGGTAGGGAAAAAAAAACTGGGGATTCAACAACCAAAAAAATCGATGAAAAAACATTTAGAAAAAAAAAAAAGAAGACCCACAATGGAACTTTTTTTTTTTTTTAATTGAGCTTGAAATGACGAAGGATTAAATGGTGGCCCCC
This sequence comes from Aulostomus chinensis, assembly GCF_037954235.1. NCBI lineage: Eukaryota > Metazoa > Chordata > Actinopteri > Syngnathiformes > Aulostomidae > Aulostomus > Aulostomus chinensis. The sequence goes on along the minus strand of NC_141332.1, from coordinate 26,316,181 downwards.
CCAGCGTCCAGCAGGCAGGATATGACCTCATTCAACAGTTGCTCCATGGATGTCAGTGGTTTCAGCCCAGCAACAGAAAGATTTGGAACCCCCCCAGCCTGGATGTGCGGGGGGGGGGCACTCTTGCAGGGTGGTAATGCAGGTTGATTGTAGGCCGATTGCCTCCTGGCAGGATAATTCAGCTGAATGTGCACATGAGCTTTCATGTAAATGATAATTGAGGCCACAAACACAAGAGAAAGTTCAAACCAAAAACCAAAGACGCGAGGAAATGGACTCTGTATTCGATTATCTGGCTCTGGGAGCTTTCTGCTCGTCTGTGCTCGCGTCTGCCTCCACATCCTGGAACAACACAGCCTCCATTACTGATTTATCAGGAGGCAACGGCGCTTCATTAACCCCCCCCCCCCCCCCCCCCACGCCCAGTGAATCACGTCCCATCTCCCTCCTTCACCTCCGTTAATTGACTCGCTTTTGTTATCGTGTTGTTTCGTTTGAGGACGAGTAAACTGCTGCTGCCGGCAACTTTGCCATTCCCTGCTGCTGGCCTGTTCAGACGCGCTCCTCGCCATCCTCCCTGCTCGTTTATTCTCTCACGCCACTTTTATTGGCGCTGTGTATTACTTTGCTCTTCAGTTAACATTTTTATTGAGTTTCTTATTGTTTGCACCTCATTATCGTTCCAAATCCCCCCCCCCCCAGTCTGTAATTGTCTTGACTTTACTGGGAGAAGAAAAGCATCAGAATGATTTACAATAAACCCCTCAGTACCTGTAGTTTTAACGCCGCGCCGTCCGCACGGATTGCGCCTCACTCTCACCTCATGTTTGCTGTTGAGGTGACATGCAGAGACGGCGACACAGGTTTCCATTTCTAGTTAACACGGGGCCGCTGCTCGTTTTCAGGCAGGAATACGATCATATTCCTGGTAAAGCCATGGCTGCGAGGGGTCTTTGGCTCATTTTAGATACCCAACGCATGCGTGACACAAAAACAAGGGGGGCGCAGGCTCTAAAGGTTAGACAGTAATTAACAACCGACACGTCTCATTCCAAGACTTCCCAGTGTTCAGGAGTTCATCCGCCAGAATGAGATATTTCACTATCGCAGTGACGCACAAACAAAGAATGATAGATTTAGACAAAGAAATATCTTTCCTCCATTCCTAAGAAGACCCAGTCATAACCCAGATCAACCCCGCAGGTCCTGCACTGTTGGCGGCGAGCCGTGTCCGTTACTTTTTTGGAAAGTACTGACTTAGACTTCTGGAGTTCAATATAAAGTCTTAACTGTGAGTGTAAAAGTTTTGTCTTTTAAGAAAAGAAAAAGGAGCAGACTTTCTGAACGATTCTGCTAAAACTGAACGACTCTTCTGTGAATCTGCAGACCAACCCTTCCTCTTCTTCTTATGATTATTTGAATTAATATCTGTTCTCGTGTCAGGTTTAAAGACTGCCACGCCACTTTAAGTGTATTTGTTTAAATTCATTAAAATGAACAGCTGGTTATCATTGGCAGCTCGTGACGATCCTCCCGCCTGCCCCTGTGTCAGCAATGCAGCTGCTTGAAGCTTTCCTCCTCAGCGGCGGCACGTCGGACGTCAAAGGCTGAGTATCTCCGTCAGGTTTTCCTGGTTGCTTCTGTTCAGACAGCCGCAGGTGCCGCAGCTTGATTGATGCAGCCGCCGCTGTCATTTAAGAGCTGATCGAGCCCTCTTGGATCACTACGCCCTCGTCAGCAGGTGTCCTAGCAGGCTTTGTGCACCGCACTCGCTCCCGTGGACGCGGGGCCTCCGCCGTGACTGACTGGCGGCCGTGTCCCCGCTCGCTTGCTGTACGGCGGCTGATAACAGCAGCAGAGAGTCTCTGAGTGTCAGCTGCCGCAGGACAAGTTTACTGCTGCACTGCGACCACGAATGTCTGATCATCCTCAGCGAGCACACGGCCCCTCCAGTTAGAGAGCCAGATTTACGAAGACCCGATGGCCTGACTCTGGTCCGTGGGTGTGGTTTATGAGCTCGTAAACACAGCAGACGGTAACGGCGCTCCTCATCAGCAGGTTTGTGGTGCTGCACAGGAATGAACGGACTCAAAACTGACTCGGGCTTTTCTGGTCCACGTGCTGCACGCGTTGTTTGTTCAGCAAAATCTGATGTGCACACACAGACGAAGCTGAAGTGAAGGAGCTCAGACCTGGTCGTCGCCCCCCCAGGCGGCTCAGCTGCTCAGTCTCTTGTTCAGTCCAAGGTTGGATTCAGGTCTGTCATGCCTAATGGAGGAGGATTCGTACTTTGACGGGCAGCCCGGCCCCTGAGACCCATCTCAGGGCAAAACATTAATGAAAGCAGCTTTGTTGGAGCAGCAGGGGTGAAACGCCTCGGGTGAGGGCGCTTTGACCAACACAAGAAACCTGTCATGGCCTGCAGGCGCCCACTTCCTCAGACCCCTCAGGATTTTAGAGAGCAACATCCATCTGGAGTTGCAAATAGTTTTGTGTCTCTATCTTTCAACACTCCTCCAGAGTCCAGGCTGTTGCAACAGCACTTAGTGGTTTAGTTTATTTGAAACAAGAGGAGATGTTGCAAAAGAAGGTTGCTCCAGTCGACTAACGATCACAGGGACTCCGGCTGAGCCCAGACCTTCCGCCTGGTCATTGGCACTGGAAGAAACGGGGAAGATGAAGAAAGAAAAGTCGGACTGTCGAAAAAGCAAACTGCATCAAGAGAAAACAGAAACGAGTGAAGCAACAGGGAACTGTGATGAGAAAAAGTAAGGGGAGCAGAAACTAATTGGGACAACCGAGACACATCCAGAGACACGGAGAGGACCCGAGAGACTGCAAGGATTAGACGGAGAAACCCAAACCACACGCGCTGAACACGAGTGAGGGAAAACAATCCGACAGTATTTAACTCGCCTGCAGAGTCCAGGTTTACATTTACGATGCGAGCCTTCAGCATGGCTCCGCACTTAAAGTGACACCCCAGAATCGTCGTCTGTGTATCGTCGAGTCTCGGCGTGAAGACCTGCAGGTTCTCCCACGTAGGACTTAGGAGGGAATCCAGAATTCAGGAAGCACAAGCAACCGGAGAACGAAAATTAACAGCAGAAGTACACAAGACGGAATTTACTGCGCAGCTCCCCAGTTAAATAAAATATTCTGAAAGTAACGGAGCAGCAGAGAATAATTATAATGAATAAAAGGACACAAATAGTTAATAAATCACCAACGATAAAACTGGAGGCAGCGTGAGGACGCGCGGGCGCGACTCCACCATGGGAGGAAAACCTTCACGTCCGTTCACTGTCTGAAACATAACAAAGACATTCATGTCAGAATCCACCGGCTTCTAACTGAGACGATTAAAAAGCTCCTCTAACATGAAGAGATTGTGGTCAGTGGATTTTGGCCGATCACATGATCACGGCCAAGGAATCGTCCAACGTTTTGTGAGAGGCTTTGGGCTGCGAGCTCAACAGGAATGAATGGTTTTTAATCAAAGGTAGGTTTAAGAAGCCATTTTAAAAGGTGTCATCAGTTCTTCTCCCTCAGATAATTAGGGGAGGACCCCTGAGGGGAGGACCCCTGAGGGGAGGACCCCTGAGGGGAGGACCCAGGCCTCAAACAGCCTAGCCTTGATGTGATGGCAGCAAACCAACAGCCAGCTTTAAATTCAGCCTCTAAATGTGAGAATTGGCCTGAAACTCGCGGGTCACCAGTGAAAGGAGACGAATGGTGAAGCGATCTATTTTCAGCTTGGGCCTGAACACGGGAGATCAGAATAGTCGAGGCAAGCGTGACCTTCCGCGTGGAACAGAGGATCCGTTCGGATGCTCGTCAGCCGGAGGAGGGCCCGTTTGTCTGGCTGAAGGTCGCCGTGAAAGACCACAAACGGGTTTGTAGCTGCCGGGTGAACTTTGGAGCATCAAACGCAGTCACGTCTGATTTACTTGCGTTTAACTGAAGAGGGTTCCAGCGCTGGATTTCAGGGCAGAGGAAGTTCTACTGCTGACCACCTCTGACAGGTTCCTCAGTGGAGACGCGTGAGCTGTCGACGAGGGGGGGGGGGTGTCCGTGTCACTGTTTAAGAGCAGAAAACGAGCCTATTTAAATGATTTTTAACTTTTTTTCCAAACTCTCCATGATTGGAAGGGTTATAAAAACTGCGACTGGACCCAGTAAAACCAGGCCTCTGCCTCCAGTGACCTTTAGTCTCTCCGCTTTGCTGTTGTGATGCATTCCTGCCCACGACCCTCTGCTCGGGGAATATTTAACTATTAATATGATCTCCAGTGGCTTTGCTCTATACGTGCGCCCTGATCTTTCTGCTGCCGAGTGTGCTGGTATTTTAGGGAGCGGTTGTAGTCCTACCTGCCCTTTTCCTTTTCAGGCATGCCAAAATGTCTTCCCCCCCCTTTGGAAAACAGCTTTCTCCTCATCAATGTCAAGCCGGCTACAGACCTCGTCGTTTTAGCTTGCAGAAATTCCAAGGTCATTGTTGCTGTCACACACACACACACAAAAAAAGTATCACGACAGAAAAGAAACATCTGTTGCCTGCAGTTCATTTCCGCTGTAAGAACTTGGCCGACACACAGCACCAGCCTGTGTGTGCGTGACGGAGAGAGTGAAGGAAAGAAGGACGCCGGGAAGACAGGGAGGAGAAAAAGAACAGAAAATGGGGGAACAGCTGCAGGATAGAGCTGCGCATTCATTTTTTTGTCTTCAGCTAACGACGCTGAAGAGAACCGCGAGGAAATGAATCAAGGCTAAAAATACCAGAACTGTCACGAGGAGGATGCTCCAGCACAAAAGGTATTCAGTGAAGAGGCTCGCATAGATTGTCTCCTCGACTCCGAGACCCAAGAAGACGCAGAGCGAGAGATAATGGGACAATAGGAGCCGCGAGAAAAGGTAGACAAAGACAGATGTGGAGGGAGCTGAGGGGTTCAATGCTTGAGAAACAAGATCCATTTTCACACAATTTCTGGTGTGCAACCAGTTTTGGTTTGTTTGTTTTCTGACAGAAGAAATAACAAGAATCAACAGATGACAAAAACCCTCGTTATGCTGAGGCGGGACAAGTTGGGACGTTTTTCAGCAGCTCTTGGGTTTTTTGTTTTAACCTTGATCAGGTGAGCCCCCTCACCCCGGTGAAGCGATCGTAGCCACGGGTCAGCCTGGCAAGACCACAACTTGAGCTTCGCAGCGACATCTGGATCAGCTCTCTCTAGAACCACGAGAGGTGGAGCTGTTGCCTTGACAGACAGTCTCCTTCAGCCAATCAGCAAATTGTGGCACTTCAACGCATCAGGAGAACAGTGAAAATATCTTTTCTGCCTAGAAATGCCAGTGAAGTCGTGGATGATAAGAATGAGTCAGGAGCTACGTCACCGTCAGGCTGGGGGCAGAGGAGCAGTTAGAATGCTGTTCTGATTGGTTGATTACTTTCCTGTCGTGGGTCCAAATTGGAAAGCTTCCGGGTGTTGCTTTGTGTTGAGCTGGGGGGGTACCACCAGGCTAGGACATGCTAGCTATGCTAGCATGTGGAGTGAGGTTCCCTCTGTACAGTAGGGTGGGGTTACTGTTGCACACCGATCACGTGTGTGCCTGGACATTTGTAGCGTTACGCAGGAATAATCAACTCTTTCTCATGAAGATAAGTTGTGTGATACCTTTTCCTCTGGAACCTCAGCGGGGAAGGGTGATGTGGATAAATGTAGCCGGTGGACATGCACATGCGTGTGTTTGCAGCGTGCGCTCTTTCATCCTGGTGTGGGCCCACGAGGGTCGTGCCTGTCAGACCTCCACATCCACCTGTTAAGAGTCAGTCAGCAAGGCAACCATTTTTGGATTTCAAATTAAACAAAAGAAGGGTCTCTTGACCTTTCTGAATGCCACAGTACACGGTGACCACAAACACAGCCACTCCAAATCACCGATGGCAGCGAAATGCCAGGCCCTGTGACTGGGTAATGAGATACGATCACAGCATCCACAGCGACGACGACTGGATCAGCGGGATTATCGCTAATGCTGCTGCAGCGGAGCAGCGTTCCCTCAACCTTGGGAGGATGAATCCAGCCACTGAGGAGGAGATGAGCTTTAAAGTTACACTTTTGAATAAAGGGCACACAATACTTTTGATTATTTTATGAAATACCGATCACGTATTTGGATAACAAAACACAGCCACCCAAAGAGGATGAGAGCCAATTCAGAATCACCTCAGAGCCAGCGAGGACACTGGAGGACGTTCGTTCCGAGCCTCTGACGCGACGCGGGTTTAGCAGCGTCTGGTTAGCAAACCAACACAGCAGTGTTTCAAATCAGCAACGTTTGGACAGGAAGGAAGGAGCCGACTCCGAAGTGTCCGGTCATAACACCATTGATGGAACATGAGGTCGACGACCGCGACTCCAACCGAGCCTTTCCTGCTTTGAAATGTCAAGTTTATTCCACCCAAATCCATAATTAGCATGAAAACACCTGTGAAAGACAGAAATAATAAAGCAAATATGATGTGAGTAAGTAGCTTTGGTCCTTTTACACCTGAAACACAGGTTCACTTGCTACAGTGTGGTGGTGGTCAACTACGATGCATTCAAGTACTCGTCAAGGTGGTAGGAGACAGTCTGAGCTCTGACGTGGACACAAGGACAGCCTTCATGCTGCTCAGCGCACAAACTCACATTCACACTCAATATAAACTCGCACACACGAGAAGTTACAGTGCGTCAGAGGGTAATGGAGGTCTGAGTGGCGCGGCTGACTTCATCTGTTTCCCATCACACTGGAAATGGTCAGAGCTCTGGTCAGTGCCGTCATGGAGGCCAGGTAAACTTGTAGACAGGAGACTTGCAACACAGAGTTATTTGAGTTCTTCCACCTGTCTTTGAGACTCGCTCTTTATTTTTCTTTCCTCCATGCTTCCTCTCTCAATCCTCCTCCCTCAACCTCTCGCAGCATTTCTCCATCTCTCATGCGCCTCCATTCATGTAGCTGAGCATCTTAGTGATATCAGTACCTGTCAGCTGTCTGGCTGCGAGCTCCGGCAGCAGCACCCCCCCCCCCCCCCCCCCCATCCTCACACAGCAGCTCCAGAGAGGAGCGCCTGGCAGAGACAACGACGCAAACTGAACCGTTTCTACTTCTTCAAGATCATTTCAGTAAATCTGCACCTTCCTGTATCAGTAGAGGAAATAAAGCAGGTTGGGAACGTGTAAAAAAAGAGTAAACATGAAATCTGATTATGGACTTTTGAGTTTTCTTTAAAGTTTCCACCTAAAGGCCCAGTTTTACATCTGAATATACACTGGAAGAACCCAGCGACCTCGAACGTGGCGCACGGCAGATCATCAGCCCCTGACAGACACTTCTGCCCTAATTAAAACACACACTGAGGTGTGTGTGTGTTGCGTAGAGTGAGAGGGAGGTGAAACCAGATATCTGAATCGAAGCTGAAGCAGACAAACGCTACACTGTGGTGCTAATATCACTTGCTGCATCCACTGGGTGGCGCTAGAGAACAAACACTTACTCATACTGAGAGGAAATGAGATGAAACGCTCCGGATGATTTCAGACCCTTCCGGCGCTGTTTCAGTCTGTTAGAGGTGGAAGTGAGAGAGAAGGAAGGACTTTCAGTGAGACAACAGGTGATCGCAGGAGTAGTGGGGAGTGGTTGAAGCACAGAGAAGAAAGGTAGGGGGAGACAAAAGTGGAATCAAGATCATTGAGAGAGAGCGGCGACGGCGACTAGAAAGCACAAAAGAACCTGAAAAATCCAAAACCATCAGCAGGGCGACCTTGACAGAACTGAAAGAGCCATGTGATGAAAGCGACAGAGACATTTAATTTCTGAAAATGTCTAGTGCGTAATTATTGGTGATTAGCATATCCAGCGGAACGCACTGGCATCAAACACCCTCTTGGTCTGCCAAAGGAGCTCATTTGAAATGGGAAAGGCTTTTAGCAGCGGTGCATTGTGATTTCAACATGCTTTTGGATCTTGTTGTTGGCTGCTTGCAGCTGAGTTGTGGGAATGAGGTTCACGTTTGTAGAGAAGAGAATGAAATTTGCAGCACAGTGGATGATTCATTAACCCTTTACAAAAGACTCGTTCACGCCATCACATGCCATGTGACTAACGCTCATCCTGTCTGCAGGTACTACGCCATCTGCTGCCAGCCGCTGGTCTACCGTAACAAAATGACGCCCATGCGAGTGGCTCTGATGATCGGCGGCTGCTGGGTCATTCCAACCTTCATCTCTTTCCTGCCCATCATGCAGGGCTGGAACAGCATCGGCATTGACCACGTGGTGAGTCCTGTGGCAGGTGTGTGGCAAGGTTTTACCTGTAGATGGAGCTGCTAGTGGGAGCTGGGGTGGCCTGCAGGAAACAGCCCAAGTGGAACAAATGTGAGGCGGAAACATGTCCGACGTGCCCCGAGAACCACATGAGAATTTTGGAGAGCAGTGTTTACAGACAGAGGACGTACAGCATGTGCTGCCATGGAAACCTCATCAACATGTCAGACCAAGAGGCCGGGGGACATGGAGTCCAGTTGTTTCTCTAATGTCGTCCAACTGATCCCACCCAGCGCGCGAGCTTGTAGAGCACTCGACGCTCCGAGACGTGACGCCTAAACACAACAGCGTCAGGGAGGTTGAGGAGTTCCGCCGTTGGAGCTGTGGACCTCAATAGCGTCTCCAGCACAACGGAGGGGTGTCTGGCGCTGTGACATGAGGCTGAAATACAAATAAGAACATCAGGAAGTGAGCTGAGAACAGGAAGTGTTGCAATCTGTTCAATGAGGTTTGTTTTCAGGCCTCTTAAATGTTCAGTTGATGTCATGTGAGCACTGAAGACCTTCCCCCTCAAATTCCAAAAGTTCCTGCGTATGAAATCAACCTGCAGGTTCCTCTGGTCACGATCTCGAAGGCAGAACTTGTGGAGAAATATTGATCAGCTCCAAAGGTCACAGGCCAAATAGGTGTTAAAAAAAAAAAGAGCTGCTGCTAATTCCACCAATCATTTCACGAGATTAAAGGATTACACAGAAAATCAGAAACAGAATAAGGTTCTTTTCATCAATCCCTCTTTAATCTCTGGACATTTGATTGGGATATCACGCTCTCAATCATTTTGGCCCTCAGACATAATTTTAGTGCGTAATGAGGAAGTTTGTCCCTCGTGTGTGTTGGTGTCCTGTTGTCTTGTACTCAAGTTAGCCATCATGCTAACCGTGTTAGCGTACCAGCACGAGTGAATCGAGGTGGATGAGGGGACACATCACGTGCAAATTCTGGAACATTGCACTCACAGTGAAGGATTCACAGCAGCAGGGGGCGCTCTGGTGCCCTCTAGTGGTCATCATCGGGGGCGGTGTAACAGACGGCAAAGTCGAATGTGTGGTATGTTGACTCACTTGTGTCTGTTAGCTGTCCATTTGCTGTCTTTGCCATGACTCGAGAGACTGATCTGTTTATCAGGTCAACAAATTACAAAAAAAATTCATCCATTTTCTACCTCTTATCCTGTTAAGGGTGGTGGGGGGTGGAGCCTATCCCAGCAGCCTTCAGGCGAGAGGTGGGGTTCACCTGGACGGGTCATCACAACTGCTTCACTACTGTGTGTGTTACCATTCTCCTGATAAGACATTAGTATCTGAACGTCATACATGTTGATAGACTTCAAGTATGATCAGGTGTTCAACTTGCTGTGTCACCGAACAGAGTCCTACTCTTGTTCAGTCAAATCTTTGTGCTACAGTAACATAACAACACCATTTGGCCGGTGTTCATGTTACTGACATGTCCCGTCGCTGGGGGCCGTGGTAACAACAGTGGTACTCCTGACAGTAGGCGAAGAACGGAGAAGTGAAGACACGCAGCGCTAGGGTTTCGCGCCATCGGCGGAGGGTGCGTCTCTTTACCGCTCCCCCCCACCCCCTTGAAGCGAACACCAACGTTCCGCCGCACTGCTTCCTCATAACTAAATTTTTTTTTTCTCTTTTGAATAAAATAAACACAAAAATTTCCTGGAAACGACCCACAAGCACATGGGCCCACAGACGAGGCAAAAATGAAGACATTAAATGGTATCGTTGTGGCCATTCCCCCCTCAGGGGTGCCCCATTCTTTGGGAACGCTGACAAAGTTAGCAGCTAAATAATGGACGAGTCGACATCCCAGGATAAAGACGACTCAACTCTAAAGATAAGGTTTTTAAATAAGAATGTAAACTAACAATAAAACGTTATAAACAAGACATAGCCATGGCGACCGTTTTACTTTAATTCAAAACAGTTCCTGTTACCGGACCGTCTCTCGAACATAGACGAAACCTGCCGCCGCCGTCTCCCGCCTACCGAACACCCTCGGGACCAGGGAGGGAGGGGCGAGCTGTGACGTCTGCTGCCTTGAAAATAAAAGCACGGATTTCAAAATCAAACAATTTTGTCCCCCGCGGTGTCTTTGTTGGTGGGACAAATGACAGACGACCATTGGCTCTCCCAGCCACGCCTACGGTCAATTTAGAGTCTGGATTAACCTGGTCCCCTCTTGATGTCTTTGGACTGTGGAGGAAGCTGGAGTACCAGAGAGAACCCACGCAGGAACAGGGAGAACATGCAGAACCTGCAACCTTCTTGCTGGGTGGGGCCACAGTGCTGACCACTTTTAATGTGAATCTACGAGGTTCATATTGAATGAAAAACATCAAAATATGCCATAAAAATTTGCGTTGATGTGAATGAAAATTATATTAAAAAAATAATTTATTGAAGAAAATCACAGCAAACAAGGAAAAGCAACATAAAGAGGAGGAGAAGCAAAGAGAGAGAGAGAGAGAGAGAATCCCCAGCCACGTTAACCTCGCTCGCCCCCATCTGCCTTTCTCTGAATGCCAACTAAGGATGTTCCAAGCTGCCTGTCAACATCAGGACCGACTGGCTCATGTTGGCAGCGCATTAATCTCACATGCACATACCTTTACCTTCCCTACTCTGTAACACACACACACACACACACACACACACACACACACACACACACAGCAGTGGTGCCGCGGTGGCAGCCTCTCTCTGTGGGTCTAATTAGAACTGTTGAATATTCTGAGCAGCTCGTCAGCTCTGGCACAAACCGCAACAGTGAGCCAAACTTAAAAAAAGAAAATAACCAAAACTCGCTGGCAGCAGGTGCTGAGCCTACTGGTTCCCAGTATTCTTTGTGGCTCTGACTGGCCAGTTAGCAGCCTTTAGTTTCTATCTGAATTATCACTTGCACATCGTGGGATCAGTCGAGCGTGTTTTGGTTCTTTGGTCAGAGGCACAGTTGCATCAGTCGGTAGTTTATCCCTGTCTGGTGTGTCTGAAGGCCCCCGTGGAGGTGGCAGAGCTCCTCATCCTCAGGTCCCCCACCCAGGACAGCCTCCTGTGAGCCTGCAGGCTGATAGCCCCTCACACAAGAGCCATAAGTCAAGCCTGCTCCCCCCAGTGCATAGTGACTGGATTTGATGATCACTGGACGCCTGGAGGCGGGGTTAGCGCTGGTTACCTGGATACATACTTGACCACCATGCAACCCCTGATGTTACCCTCGTCTGAACTTATGTCACATTTCACACACGTATAATTAATAAAAAACACGTTAGCAGCCACAATTGGTGGCTCAACACGCCGCAGCTGAAGAAAACACACGTCTCTCACACACACACACACACACACACACACCCCTGTGTGATGTCACCTCACTTGGTTTGTACGTCTCCAACTGTTAGCTTGATTCACATCTTGTGCGACAAAATAAAACGACAACAAAACTTGATGTCGGGAGACACATTTCCTGCGAGGGAGCGTCTTCATCACCGCGAGGAATTTCCTGACTCAGCCAATAAACAGATGACCCAATGAAACTTCCCGTAAAAGCCCAACATGACATATTTAGGTTCGGATTAAACAAATTAGTGAGAACGTGATAATGAGTCAAATTCACAAGAGCCTGCAGACAAATATTTTTAAGTTTGGATGGAGAGAGACGAGCTGTTCCCATCTGCTCCCAGTCCGTCCTGAACTAAACAGTTTGCCTGCTGGCGCTAACTTTGTGTTTAGTGTACAAACATGAGAGTGATATAATCTCACTCTTGGCAGGAAAGTGAACACGTGGGATTTACCCTCCAAACCGTATATTACTACGACGACTGGTGCCATAGTATTTGTTCCATCGACCAGACAGAGTAGTTTGTATGTACTGCAGTATATCCTTGCACCTGAGATTGATTACAATGGTGATGTTAATGGTAAAAGTGAATTCATGTTGTCCTCGCCCCCCCTGGCATCGCCTCATAATCTTAACTCATGACTTGGTGTTGATCCAGAGGTTGAGAGGCCACTGGACCTGCTTCCTGTGGGATCAAGTTTCGTGGGTGGATGGAGAGGCAGGATGGAACTAATCTGCTTCTGATCCGTGTTTCCAGATCGAGCAGCGACGCTACTCCGAAGGCAGCAACTCCACGTCCTGTGTCTTCATGGTCAACAAGCCATACGCCCTTACCTGCTCTGTGGTGGCCTTCTACATCCCTCTGGTCCTCATGGTCCTGGCCTACCAGAGGATCTACGTCACGGCCCGAGCGCACGCCCTGCAGATCAGCATGCTGCAGCGGGCCGGAGGCGCCGGCACCAGCACGCCTGGTACCTCTGGTGGCGGTGCCGGCATGGGTACGGACTCTGCCGATCATCAGCGAAACCACCGCATGCGAACTGAAACGAAGGCAGCCAAGACGCTGTGCATCATCATGGGTTGTTTCTGCCTCTGCTGGGCGCCATTCTTCGTCACCAATGTGGTGGACCCCTTCATAGACTACACAGTGCCGGACAAGCTGTGGGCGGCCTGCCTGTGGCTGGGCTACATCAACTCCATGCTCAACCCCATCCTCTACGCCTTCCTCAACAAGTCCTTCCGCCGTGCCTTCCTCATCATCCTGTGCTGCGGGAGGAAGAGGTACCGCCGGCCGTCCATCCTGGGCTCCGGCGCCGCCTGCACAGCCACGCAGATCAACGGCTCGACACACGTACTCAAGTAAGTGACTGACATCCCACGTCTACATGATCCACTGTCATTATCCTTGTTTGTTTAATGAGTTCGTAGATGGACAGAGCTGATGAAGAGAGAATTATGTGTATTCGTGTTGCGTGTGTGTGTGTGTGTGTGCGTGCGTGCGTGTGTGTGTGTGTGTGTGTGTGAGTGAGTGTGTGTGTGTGAGTGACTCAGCGTGAGTCGCCTCGTCAATCACTGGACAGACACTGTAATTAGCTTCAAATGGCAGCTAATTAGGGACGCTCATGCGTAGAAGGATCTGGAGTTTCTGGGATGAAGTTGTTTTCAGAATTAAGTGAAAGTATTTTCTTTTTAGGAGGAGTTTACTGAGCAGGACTTGTTCCTGCCCTTCATAAGGAACTTTTAGTTGTCAATGAATCAAAGTGCCGGTGCGGTTGAGTCTCAAGCGACCTCCCCCAGAGGCTCCGGCAGACGATGCTTTGTCAGACAGCATTTTTCTCAAAACAGTACGTTTGTATGTCATCTTTCATGATGTTGTGCCAAAAATACAGGTTGACTTCACCAAATCCAGGGACGGGCCTCCCGCGGCTCAAACAAGAAGTTGGTACTTTTTTTTTTTTTTTTGATAATGTCGCATGTTTTCAAACCAGTTTTTAACGTGCGACAGAGGCTTCACAGCTCAACCTTCTCTTTTCTGAAAAAACAAAAAACAAAAGAGCGGAGTAACTTGGAGCGCGAGGGGATCTTCACCACAGCCAACAACAAAGGAGGAGCGGTGCGGCCGCAACCGCAGAGGCACTTCCTAGTTTGGTTTTTTCTGCTCTCTCAAAACCGCCTCCTCGTCGTTCCGCATAACACCAGAGGAAGTCTCCATCCATCACCTTCCCCTGCGCAGTCGCTCCTGCAGGCTTTTCACAGCGAACGTGACGGAGCTTCTAATGGCGCATCAAACCCACCCTGATAAAGCTGCCTTTTTCTCAGGCGTGCTGGAGATTATTTTATCTCCGTAAACAAACCTTTGAGCCCGTCGGCTTTCCTTCCAGGGTCTTGATTTATCACCCTGCTGACCTATTAAAACTTTAAACACAGCATGCGTTTCGCGGTGATGAGAAGTTGCCGTTACGACGCGGAGTTCTTGATACGGGCCTGCCGAGTTTGCAGAGTGGGTGCTGTTGTTTTTCCCTGGAACCTTTGTTCCTGATGAGCAGGTCTGATAAACCAAACTGCATTCACACAGTGTCACTGCTGTTGAGGGCGATGGTAGAAAAGAAAAGAAACTGCCAACGTGTTTGCTTTTTGTCCCTGACCACAGCCAACTGTATGCAACATTGTTCTAATTGCTGTTTCCATCAATGAATAAACTAAGCTGCGCAATATAGAGTAGAAGAAGAAGAAGTTGCCTCCACCCTCCGCAGGCACGAGGGAGATCCTTAGTTTTCCCATGTCGGGAATGTTTGGAATCTAAGAGTAATTGAGTTTTTCAAATGTTTCCTCTCCATCAAACTTCCCGAAACGATCGAGATCCTTGATGAGTTTTGACTGAGTTATGCTAGCCTGCCCATCCACGACCATTCATTGTGCTAAGCTAGCTAGCGGTCAGCTGACGTCTGTGAGTCTCAGCTCCCGAACGCATGAACATTCGCGTCCTTCGGCCCCAGCAGGCGATGGCTCACGTGCTTCTCATTTCTAATGCGTGAACGCTTGTTATCTGAAAAGTGATAGGTTGAGCTCCGTGACACTTTTCACCCCTCATACACTCCACACGCCAACTCACAATGGCTTGGTCCTGTTTGGTTTGTTCGTTTCTCGTGGCTACACCAGCTCGGAGTAACTGCGGGCATTAAGGCGGTGTTCCTGCCGGCACACAGCAGTATCTCTTCGAAACGTAGACGCGCAGAACACCCGCCACTTCCCCCAACAGGGTCGGATTCCCTGAAAGATAAAGGCTTCCCGTGGTGCTTGTACAACCACATGTTGCTGAGCAGTGCAGCCACCACAGGTGACATGTGATCAGCATCAGCCGCCTCAGCGGGGGTCATTTCCTATGGACATATACATACGAGGTGGAGAAACCGTGTTGACACAATGGAGGAGCGGCGTGTTTACAGCAGCAGTGAGTGAGCGTTCACTGTGAGTGTGTTTAGAGAGATGGCCATCATTTACTGTCCATTCCGCTGACAGTAAGTGGACATTTTCATTCACTCGCTGACATTCCTGGAGCACCTCCTGAGGGTTGTAGCTGTGGATGGCAGGCAGGCTATTAATGTGAGTCGGCCCATATGGAGGTCATTGCTGCGCTCGCTTTACACAGATGGGAGTGCTACTGAAATGAAATGACAATTAAAGCTCATTCAAACTGGAGTCCTGCTGCAGTGAGAGGCTGGTGTGTGATAGTAGCAGGTCCCTTCCGTCTTCATTCCACCGCAGATTAAACGGTGTCATCCATTAATGGCACCCGCGTCTCCGCCAGCATCAGGGTAATTTGGGAGATTTTTTTTCTTTATCGGGACAGGATTGAGAAAGTTCGGGTCTGAGCTACAAGATGTCTCCAGGCAGGGCTGGAAATTAAGATTGCAGCTCAACAGCCAGATGTCTGGAGGACGAACACGTCTACCCTCCAAACTGTCTCTCAATCGAGATCTTCTTATTTTATTGGCTGCTATTTTTGGCGGTGTGGTATCTTCAAATAAACAAAAGGGTGAACTCGAGTCAGTGAGGATGTGGTGTCAGCCGTATTCTCTCCGTGTTGATATGTGGCTTTGAGCTCCTTCTTCTTCTTCCTACTTTTTTTTTAAATGCTGGCACGCTGCTCAGCTCGAACAGGAGTGGCTCGCAGGTCAGAGGTCTGTTAGACGCCGTTTCCCCTCCTGGCTGCTCTCAGTCTGCGCCGCGCGTTCTAAAACAAAAGTCAGAACAACCTCCCTCGTCATAAAAGTCAAGAGAAGTTTGTAATTTCCACCTGTGGAAATTTCATATTACTTTTGTTCACTCTTTTTGACGGCGTTTTTGTCTTCTGTAGCAGAGAGGAGGTGATATTTTGCAGCACTAGTTGCTCATTCGACCTCCTCCTGTGCACTCCATGCAGCTCCGCGGTGGAATGACACCTCTGGAGCTCCGGGGTTTGTAGCTGTGTGAAAGCAGACATCCATTAGTGAGTTTTAGTCACCCGAGGGAGGCGTGAACTGGACATCTGAGAGGCTCGTCAGGCTGCAGTTGGCATCACCGCAGTCGTCCTCCAGGCGGCACGCTCGCGGCTGCACATCAACACACAGACGCAGCAAGAGGAGCCGGTTCAGGGTTCATCCCTCTCATCGTCAAATACAAGCGCTTAGCGAGTTATTCTGACCCAGCGACCCTGCAATAAAGCGGCGCCTCAATGACGGTCGTAATCTTCCCTTCCTGCTGAAGCTCTTTGAGAGAGAGAGATTGATTTACTTTAAAGGACATCGTGGAGGCTCCGGCTACCCTCTTTCACGATTCCTAATCCCACTTACAAAATACGATATGTGAAACAGCCACGCCATCATCAGCTGGGGGGGGGTTCTGCTGTATCTCTAGCAACAGAAATGGATGCTCTTGGTGAGTTGTTGGGTCATTGAATGGCGTTGTCCCGGTAACAGAACCAGGTTTTTCTAGGGAAACCTCAGAACTTTGGCAACAAACTTCTGCTGACAAGATCAGATGGTTTTTGTTTTGTTTTTTGTGACCTGGTGGGTTTCAGTCTTAACAGCAACATTGTCACAACAGTCTCAAAGTACTGCACGTTTGAGAATAAAAGGAATGCGCAGTATTTCTGCTTTTGGAGCAGAGCTGCAGCTATCAATTCTTTTATTGATCGAGTAATCGATCGATTATTCTGGCGGTTAATCGAGTTATCAGACAAGAAGTATTGCACATTCTGCAGTTTTTCAAATACGTCACTTTTGCTTTATTTAAGAGCAATGGTGGTACGATACAAAAGAGACCATAACATGAATGGACAAGTACGAAATGCTAATGTAGAAGTACGAAGTAAAGTAACTTTAAAGTCACGCTCTCCGTCTTTCTGTCAGACTGACAGCAGGCGTCTGTGGACAGCAGGATGTTCCACACTGCAGGGTTTCACACAGAGACCTCACCTGTGTGGACACTCAGGTTTTGTCATTTTTTAATTTTTTTTAATCACTCAGAGGGCGAAGTAATCGAGTTACTCGAGTCACTAATGTTGTGACGTCCCTGTCCGTTGGCCTGGTTGTAGCGGGAGGCTTTCCTAATATTTTGTTCAACTCTGAGTTACGTGTTTACCTACGTGATGCGAGTGTGCACGTGCAAAGCTTGACACCTCTAAAACCCACAAAGACCCAGAGAGAAACGCGTTCATGAAATGACTTTTGCAACACAAGATTCACAAAGATGCTCGGAGCCATTAAAGAGAGATTTCTGTCAGCGGTTTAGTTTGAGGGGCTGTTAAAAACAGGAAATTAATTTGACTGCAAGCCCTGTCTTCGCTGTTCTGAATGCACTGAAATCAGTTCGCACCGTTTCCTCCTGTCAGGTTGATGGAGTTTGACAGTTGCAACAGGAAGGGGTAATCAGATCCTGGTAATTAGCTGTCAGTTTGCTGTATTTTTTGGGTCTTTTTTTTTGCTCTCTGTTTGTAACTGCGGTGTTTCTGCACAGACATCACTTGTCATGTCACACACCTTCCATGTCAGATTAGCTTTGCCTGCACTCTATATTTATGTGGAATGTTTACGTCCAAGATAGAATATCTTACAAAATGTCCTTGATCAGCCCAAAGGGTCAAGTGACTCATGCCAGCACAAAGTGGGATTTAATGACTGTGTTTTAATAGTTTTAGTTGGACTCTTAGCCAACATGTCTTATTATGGGTAAGAGATCTTTTACCCATAAATGAAAATATAACTTGTAATTGCATAAAAATCTGTGTGGTAGGCCAAAGTGGAACCAAAAACACCAGCTACTAAATCTACGTGATGTACAGGACGACAGCTGGCAAACCCCCTCAATGTTTCCTTCTATTTCTCCTCCAAGCTGGTGAATAAAATGTTATGATAACTGAAGAAAATGGCTGTCAAAACTATGAAATTAAATTTGTAGGAAAAACACATTTTTTTTCTGTCAGGAAGGCTCAAGTTCGTGTTTTAATAAAAAGCAACAGCCAACAGTGACGGCGGGAGGCCAGTAACGCACCCGGGTTTTCTACTCTCGCGTCCGGACTACGACTTCGTCCTGTGACGTCCGTCTGTGCAGGATCCTTGAATCAGATGAGTCTTAACCGCTTCGTCAATGTCAGTGTCAGTGCTTTGTCATGTTATAGATAGAGGAATGAGGGAAAATCATTAGATTTTCATGCAAGAAAAAAAAAAGAAGAGCTTTGCCCTTGCCAGGAACCTTCTTCATCAACGGCATCAATGACTTTTGCTCTTCTGATGAATCTATTCAGGCTGTTGAAATGACCCCAGGGACCGGACCGCTTCCTCTCTGGGATTCTTGAATTACGTCCTCTCTTCCTCTGCTGCTGCTTGAAGTCAGAGTGTTTGGTGCCTTATAACTTAGCAAATGTTTACCATCCTACTGAAGCTACCTTCCCGGGTCACGCCGAGAAAGCAACCAGCTTCATAACCTTCAACATTTTCTTTGCAAATGTATTCATCTGTTTTTATGGCAGAGTAATTCCCTTTTATTGGAGACATTTGATTCACATTTAGTGTTAATTCTTTTCTTTGGAGCCTGATAGGTGAAGCTGTAAATATAATACCGAACAGGTGGGCGCTGGCTAATGTTTAGCCGTTAATTAGCTGGCATTGGCTACTAGCTAGCTAATGGTTAGCCGTTTGCAAGTGCTGACAGCTGGTTGTAAAAAGCGCCTCGTGGTCAAATCTGTCTGCATCTCAAACGTGCTGACGGTCGTAATGTTTGCTTTTTGTGTTTTTTTGTTTTTTACATCATGGGCACCGACTCCAAGATGGCCGACCGGCATGCAGGACAGGGAGCGGCCGACTGCTTGATACCTGAGCTAAAGAAGCGCTAAATCTCTTGAGTAGATTTAGAGTAGGACTAATAACTTAAGCTGGACCTGTTAGGAGGGCTCGCGGGCAGTTTCATATACCGATTCAGTCATAACATGGAGCTCTGCAAGCCCCTGGAGAGATTTATACAACACAGACCCCACGATCCATTATGGCAAAGCCATGCGGCCTCACAGAGGTAGCAGAGGGGTTCAACAATAATGGGAAAATAGCAGCTCTTGCAATGGCTTTTAAAATGCCAGGGGTATGTCAGCTCGGCTGAGGCTGAGCGGTGATGGGTGCAGCACAGGAAGAGCTCAGGAGTGAGACCCGCGGTGGGATTAATGTGTGTCGGAGTGACACAGTGTGGTGAGTTCAGGCGCTGTCTGTGCTCTGTTATTATCTGGGAGAGGTGACAGCTGCAATTTCTCCCCATCCGTCTTTCTACAAGTCAAAAACTTTTACACAGGTATGGGCTCTCTCTCCGAAGGTCAGGTCACACGAGGGCGTGATGCAGCTGTGTGTGTGTGTGTGTGTGAGAGAGAGAGAGAGAGAGAGAGAGAGAGAGAGAGAGAGAGAGAGAGAGAGAGCTAGGGCACACTCATCACATACAAACATAATGGCTGTTGAAGAACAGTCACCCTGCTGCTTTTTTCTCAGAAACAAGACCAGAGCATTTAAGTCGTTGGCTCGTTTTAAAGGGACCAGTCTCTGTTTGACCCCCGGTGACCTCAGAGCTTTCAGGCGTCAGGGTCATCACTGGCTGCTGTGGAAAGGTCGGGTTTTTGTTCCCCACTGAAGAAGGTGGTGGCGTGATCGTGGCATCGATGCTCTCCTCCACCAATGGCGATGAGGCCTACGGGTGACTTTCTTTGCACAGCTGTGAATGTGGTGAAACAGCTGGAGAGTCCGGATGCAACCTGATCCTGGCACTGTATTGAAAAAGCAAATATTGACGACGCCTCAGCTGAAACCAGCTCCAGCTGATCTACACCTGTGGTTAGTCGGCTTAATGGAAGCTGTCGATCGCAATAATCCAGGCAATCTTTGAGACGCTTCAAGTCGACGCCTCACACTCAGAGTGCAGCTCCAAGTCTTCCTTTCCATCATCAATCATGAGTGACTTAAAGAGTGTGTTGCCGTGTACCGGTGGAAGTCTCACTGGAAAACAGAGTCCCGTTGTGTCAGTAATATTACCAGGGAAAATCAGAATGACGGGATCGACGTATAAAGTGATTGAGGCCGGCGTTTTACAGACTAGAACAAAGAACAAACATCAAAGACAAAATTATTAATCCCATCTGCACTGAAGTGATCATTTTTTAACAGTTACTTAGTTTTTCTGCATTTCACGTGTGGAAACTGGATGTTATTGTTGTAATGATGATGTTAACATGAGCGTGATGTGTCCGGCCCGCAGCCTCGGCTCTAAAGCTTTGTTGTATCAGGCGATGCAACTCTTCCCAGCCAACGGTAAAAAAAAAAAGAAAGAAAATGTAACCATAATCCCGTGAATGTGAATTATTACATATGAATATATTATACACAATTCTATATTGGCTCAGCTTTCATGTCTAGCCTGCTGGCTTCACGCTGTTCAGTCTTTCCTGGCCGCTTTGATGATTTGCTTTGATGTTGCTTTGATGTGGTGGGTGGTTTGGTTAGCCATCCGTTTTAGGTCCTGAAGGTGGACGGGGCCGTTAATGCAACCGCGGTAATTTCCTGAAACAGATGTTGGATGTTGTGGTTTCTAGCAGCTCAGGTGGAGGTAAACTGTTTTGGTAGGGGACGTTTCTGCTGCTGAATATTTGCTCGATTCCATCGAGAGGAAGTTTGGAGAGACACACGACCCCAAAACCTTGCTAGAGTCATCGTGGTCATTACTCATTTCCCTCCCAGTCACTCAAACTTTTGATCTTGTTGAACTGAAATGAAACACTCAGATGCTGACAGACCTAAATCGAATTATGTCAACGACAAAATATTAAAACCTGGGTAAATCAGGGACTTGGGTTAATCCACCAGCTAACAGATGGCGGGGGGGGGGGGGGTTACCTGAATATTCACATTTATGTCTCAAACTCACCGCAAGCAAAGGTCAAAGATGCAGTAACGCAGTTTTTATGCCTTCAAAGACCTTGATCTGTAGCACCCCTGTAAAGACGCGCCGATGACAAGCTAGCTTGAGATCTGGAAGCTCCCATATAAGACAGAGTATTACGGCATTTCCGCATTCTCTTTAGGTGACGAGACGACGGCTCCGTCTGCATGTCTGGCCCATGCAGCGCGCGCTGCAGCACTAAAGACGCAACATTAAATAAAGAACATAAAAGGTCCCGTCTGCTGTCGTGAAAAGTAGCAGACCTGCAGTCAATCAGTCAGTCTGTCTTGTGGAAGTAGAGAGACGTCGAGCGTGACGAGCAGCCGCTTGATTCATTCACAGGCTGAATGTCATCCATCAGACAGGGAACCGCAGCCAAGTAAAGCAGCAAGCACAACAGCTCTGTTTTCTCCAGGACATGTGAATGCAATCCACGGGACGCAGACAGACACGGCGAGCGTGAGCCTGCCGAGTGTTTAGAGCCCGATGGGTATCTGAAGCCCTTTCATTGCTGAGAGGACAAAGTGTTTTTCAGGAAGGAGAGGAAAAAAACAGGGTAGACAGCTGGAGAAAGAAGAAGGAGGAGGAAAGGAAGGATGGAGGCGAGAAGTAGAAACGTGAGGAGCAAAGACAAGGTAGGACTCAGGAAAGACGAGAGGAAGATGAGAAGGATGGAAAGCTTCCTGATGTGTGTGTGTGTGTGTGTGTGTGTGTGTGTGTGTGTGTGTGTGTGTGTGTGTGTGTGTCAAAATCCACCAAAAATGATGTGTTCAGTTTCACCTAAAGAGGTGTTGTTTCCAGTAGGAGGCCATGAATTCATTAATTCACCTGCTGTGTATTTTAATCGACACTGTGATTAACACTTTGATGTCGCGGACGCAGATGGAATGAACTTTTATTTTCCCTGAGATATCTGACGTGAGGTGACGGAGACTTTTTGCTGACTTCATCGGTGCGTCCGAGTGGACGTTTGTGCCAAAAGGAAAGAAGTTCCAACAAGGAGACGTGGCCTTAGACCGCCTCGGTCTTTCCATTTCATTCTGGAGACCCGGCGCATGCAAGCAAATTGTTAAGAAATCCCCTCAAGACGTCCCTGAGAATGGGATGGAGGGATGAAGCCATCAGGCTCTCGGCTGTAGCAGAGGAAGAGATGGAGGGATGGAGAGGAAAATGAAGCCATTTCTCAGGGTAATGTCGGATTCTGCTTTATTTACACTGGATTTCTCGTCCTCCAGTCCTGTAAATGACAGTCAGCGTGATTTATGTCTGAGTGTTTTAAAGCCTCAACGTAATGGGCGAGTTCCATCACCGGTGACATGCAGCCGAGGCGCCGCCTGCAGTGAGCCCAACAAACACGCTGAGCCGGAGTCTCTCGCCGAGGGCTCACCGGGCTGGTATGCGCTTGCCAGGTTTGGTTTCTGCCGTGAAACCCAGGAGGAGGTTAAACACACAGCAGCGAAGCGACTTCGACTGTGCTGAATAGTGAGGAAAAATGAATATAAATCACAGCGATACCAGAACGACTGGACAAGTGCTTCATTTTCTAGAGAGGAAAAAAAAACAAGCACATTTTGGGCACACTTGTGGAGAAATGAGAATTCATACCTGACAGCAGAAATACGCCGATGATTCACACGTACCACGGTAAAACATCACTTCATCCCTTTGGCGTCGCACCTGTGAAACGTGGTTTCACTCGGGCTGGGGCGCCGTCTTTGGTAGCTGCAGTTCAAGCAGCATGGAGGACGGTGACGGGGCTCCTGCTGTATCTCTGCTCTCTCTAACTCGGTGTGAGGCTGAACAGTGCGAGACGGCTGCTGGAGTGCAGACGGGTCATCCGACCCGCGGCTGAACCCTGATCAAAGCTGTTCCCACTCCCGCGTAGAAGCGAGTGTTTCTACTCCAGCGTTTCTTCCTTCGGCGCCTACACGGTTTCACCAGACTCTCAACGGCTGGTTTGTATGTGGAAGCCTGAACTTCTCTCCACACCTCCAGATTCTCGCCAGCCTGTGTCCCTCCGAGCCTCACGGAGTCTATGTGTTCACGTCCTCTCGGCCGCCGGGTTCACGGAGGTTTGCGTATCGACGGAAGCGGCCCGGCTCACCTTTCCAGAGAGGTGAGTCCGTGCACAGGCCGCCTGTGGGCAGGTACATTCCTCACCCAAGACTCCGTGCACACGACCATTCTGAAAATTAAAACATCCCGCTTCTTTTGAGGGTCATCAAACGACCTGCCCCAGTTTGGACGCCTCAGCTGCAGCAGCTTCTGATGAAGACCTGAGGGATTCACGCGTTCTTATTCAGGTTCTGGAGCGTCGTTTGGATGCGTTTGCTGCGGGTTTGTTATGGCTGCCATCACGTGGAAATTTAACTTGTCCAGCTTCTGGAGAACACATTCAAAGTCTCACTCATCCCTGAACACTCGTCGTGACGGAGGAGAGAAATGACAAGCGGCTGAGAGTCACTTCCTTTTTTTTTTTCTTTTCTTTTTTTTTTCAAGAACACAAATTAAAGATAATAATTTCTCAGAGCGGGTGTCATAATTCCACAGCCTCGACGGACAGCAACGCTCCTCAGACCTGTAAAGCGCTCAGCTCAGCCGCAATGTTGTGATTTCTGGAGTGGAAACGGCAGTGAAAGGCTAAGAATCCTGGGTGGACGTAAACTCGGCCTGGCGTTTCAGTTCCTCCTCCGTCCCTCTCTCCCAGTGCGTGCGTGTGTGTGCTCCTCTGTTTGAGATCTGAAGCTGTAACACACACCATGCTCCAAATTACAGGTGTGTGTGTGTGTGTGTGTGTGTGTTGCATTGTCATGTGGGTGTAAACAAAGCAAACAGAGAAAAACACTAACAGGATATGTGGCGCACAGCCTGTTAGACACTGCTATGATGCTGTCGGCCGCATTTGACCAAAAACTCAACAAACAACGGCAGCTAACGTCTCTCTCATACACACACACACACACACACACACACACACACACACACACACACACACACACGAGCTGCTTCTCCTTTTACTCTCACAGGAAGAGTAGCATCCAGATCCTTGACAACTAAAGGATTTTAAAATTCATACTTGAGCAGCTTGGCTCACGCCCTCTTAACCTTCCAGTTCTTTAAAACTGCGTTTCCCTGCCTAAACTTTCCTGCACGCGCTTTTAAATTCGTTCATGTTTAAAAGATGGATCTTTCCAGGAAGAACGTTCCCGTCATCGTTTAGTCCTGAACCCCAACCATCACGTTTGACTCCCGCCCCAGCCTGAAGAGAAGCGGTGAAGAAGCGGAATTCCACCGCAGTCGTCTGCTCGTGGTTTCTACCGGCATCAGAGTGAGGAAGCGCCAGAGCGGTGCAGCAGGCAGCTTCGGGCTGAGCAGGTGTTGGCGTTAGTAGCCTGCTGGTTGGTTTCCATAGCAGCAGGTGAGCTCCAGGAAACTGCTGGTCCTGGATGGCGTGAAGCAGCTTGTGAGTGTTTTCACTTGTGGCCTGCGGTCGGGAGGCCGGTTTGATGAACCGCTCAGTTCTTGGAAATAACGTGGTGGCAGACGGGCAGCGGCCCTGGTGGACGCCGCTGCAGTCAGCACGCCAGCCACACGCAAAAACAAAAGTGTCGCCTTCATATTTTGGTGTAATAATCATGTATCAACTTTGATTTGGCTGTTCAAGCCTCATCACTCACTGAGGAGCGGGAAACTTTTGGTTTTATCTGGATAAAATTAAGGTCTTAGCTCATTCTCAGCTGAAAGATGTGGCAGCTGTACGTAAACGTTCGTGTACAGCGGCGGCGGCGGCGGCGCCCGCCCCCTCCCCTCTCATGATTGGAAGCAGAGTTTGACAGGGTGGGTCTACGATAAGACGTGACAATCATTCTAATTGCTCTGGTTCTGTGTGTGTTAAAGGCATCAAAGCAGGACAGAAAATAGAACACGAGTTAGTTAACTCTAGTTTGTGGTTGTCAAGGTTACGTCCGTGAAAAGAGAGGGACGTCAGGCTTGAAGCGAGCGATGTATCCCTTTATACATTCCTCGTTTCCTTCTCGGTGTTGGGCGTCCGCCTCTGCCCGGACGCGTGCTGATCTCAGCGATGGAGGCGCTCAGCGCGTCAGTTTGATGTTGGGAGAACGTTGTTCATCCTGTCCGTCAGCTCAAACTGGACTTCTACACCCCCGGATCCGCCGGATTCTCCCCTGGATCTTTCCTCCCGATAAAGGACACGATCACCAGCAGCTGAATCTGTCCATGTTGTGAGATTCATGAGTCGTAGCTTTTTAATATTTTCCGCGTGACGTGGCAGCTTGTCCGGTGAATGGGAATCATCACTGTGACTTTGTCCGTCTGAGGAAACGTTTCTGTCGGGAACTTTCTAGTAATGCTCTTTCCAGGATTTCCTGAAGGTTTTATGTTTAGTGGCAGATTCATCCCCGTGACAGATGCCCTCAGCGTGTCGCCGCTGTGTACAGTGTGTACGGTGCCAGGCTGTCACTCTGTCCACTAACAGGATTGTCAGGGTCTCGGGGGCCTGCTCATGAGTGTGTGTGTGTGTGTGTGTGGGGGGGGGGGTCCTCCTCCAGAGTTTGGGGGCTTGTTATGTCCACACGAAGACTCCGAGTCGCCATCACAGGCCGACAGATTAGGGTCGAGCTCATTACGTGTCAGATTTAGCCAAAGTGTAATGGTTAGCACCGAGCTGATCACAATTTTGTGTGTGTGTGTGTGTGTGTGTGTGTGAGAGAGAGAGAGAGAGAGACAGAGAGAGAGAGAGCGCGAGGGCAAAAAGTGAGGAAGAGGAAGAATCTTTTTAATGAGGCTTGTTGGTGTTCAGCCTCCACGGATTATGTGTGTGTGTGTGTGTGTGTGTGTGTGTGTGTGTGTGGACTCTGTTGACATTGTTTGCATTATTTATCCAGTGTGTTCATATTCTTCCCGTCTGGAATACAAACTGTTCTTTCTCATGTCCATGGATCTCAGTTTTCCCTCCATTAAAGCTGCTGGAAGATGTTCACACGCTAGCATGTCATTTAAATTAGCAGCATGCTAACGTCGTGAAGGTCCTCTGAGAGACAAGCAGCAGTTGAAGCTCCACAGTGCACCACCGTATTTTCTGTGGAATTGAAGGTTCCGGGTCAGTACGTCGCGTTAACCCTCTAGCACCTGGATCCTCCTATCGTGGGTCTGCTGTGCTGGAGGATGTTTGTCAGGACTCCTGGCCCGGCGGAGAGAACGGTTCCACAGAGATGTAGAATCACAACCAGGAGTCCTGTGAATGAGGGGAACCTGCTGGGGAACCTGCAGAAGTCTGAGCCTCTCTGGTTCCGTTCGGACAGAAGTTGAAGGTCTTTTGTTTCTGACGCAGCGTAGGAATCTGTTCGCCGTTGGTCACTTTTGATTCTTTTGAAATCTGAATCACTCCTCATTTGATCCGTTTATTTTTAATTCAGCGGCAGTTTACTGACCTCTTTTCCTGTGGTGCTGCCGTCTACGTCCAGTCTGACGTTCCACAGGCTCAGTTCCTCTACCATGTTCCTAGTATCATTCCCAAAGCTTTAGAACAGGAGCGGAACCTCACGGGCGCCTGATCTGGAGACTTCCGGACATTTCCAGCCCGTCGAACTTCAACTTTGAGGGTTTAAAGGTGATTTAGCGACTCGAACTTCTGAACTTGTCTGGAATGTTTGGACCAGCAGGTTCACGTTGTCTGAGCTGATCCTCTTCAGCAGTACAGTCACACGCAGACGTCTTAGTTTACCCACAGCACACACACACACACACACATCCTGTCTTGTCTGCCGTCTGATTGGTTGTCTGTTGTAAACTAACCTTGTCTTCCCTCTCTCTCTCTCTTCCTCTCCCCTCCCTTCCTTTTTTCTGTTCTTACTCTTTAATCGCTCCTTCACTATTTTTTCTTTTTTACGATTTTGTCGTCAAACCTCCTGTCTTCAACCTCACCTCGTGTCTCTAACTCACACTCACTTTGCTCTATTTCACGTTTTCTCTTTGTATGTCTCTTGTCTGGACCCCCCACCTTGTATTTTACTCATTTTTTGTTTGCCATGTCTTTAATTCCCTCTCTTCTATCAACTACACGTGCTTCCTCTCCTCCTCCCCTCACCTCTCCTCCTCTGTCTAATCATGGATGTGTTCCTACTGCTGCTCTCACCCTTGTTCCTCCATCGTTTCGTTCCTTATTGTACGACCTCCCTTCCTCTTCTATTTCCTCCTCCTCCTCCTGTATCTCCAGCGGCTGCTCCTCTGCCTCCAAGCTGCTGCTCTGGTTCTGCAACACCAGGCCAGTGCCTGTCTAGCTGCTGTATGTCTAGGGCGTCTCAAAGCTCTTTCAAGTGAGTCTGCTGCTGCATCTCTCTCTCTCTCTCACACACACACACTCTCTCTCTCTCTCTCTCTCTCTCTCTCTATGAGCAGAGTTGGACAAACTTACAACATTTTTCTACTTACTTCATTTTGCTCTTAATGAAAGTTCCCAAACAGCAGGAACGTTCACACCGGCGCTCTAACCATCAGGAATCTCACTCTTGGTTCTAATTCTGCTCAGGTTAACACACACACACACACACACACACACACACACACACACACACACACACACCAGGCCTCATGCACCGATCCCAGACGCCAAGAGAAGGTGCGTGGAAGGTGATCATACTGCCGCTGCGTCCAGGCCAGTAAGTGACGATTGATTAGTAATTCAGTGGGATCACGACTGCTGATTGGATCCTGAACTTTTAAACCCTGACAACAGTGTTTCAGTATCACGCTCCCCCCTGCCAAGACCGCGTCACACGCTCTCGCAGGACATTTGGCTCAAACGTTTTTCATCTCTCAGCGACGAGGGCAGGAAAATAACAGCAGGAGCTCAGAGCCGAGGAGAAGCTGAGCGCCTCGTTATGCTGCTGGCGTTCGTGGTGTAAAGACACAGTAATCAGAGAAAAAGACACGCCGGCGTCAGGAACTGAGGCTTTGATGGACTCAGGCCCTTGTAGTCATGGCCGAGGGACACAAAAATAATTTTAAAAAAGCCTTTAATTTGATGCTAAATGAGTTTTTGTTGTGAAACATTGTCTGGGTCGATGGCGCTGCTCGGCGACCGCTGCAGCCAACCAGCCGCCACCTTTCAGAGAGAATCGGAATGTGACCAGGACCAGGTAAACTCCAGCTCTCCGGCCGGGCTGATTTCCAGACTCATGAATCGCATCACGTTTCTTACCTGAAGGCAAAACAAAGACTGACTTGGATTAATTACAGACCTGTTGGCTTCTGAATGTGCTCCATCGGTGCCCGGCAAGTTTCATTCAGTAATCTTAAGGTCGTGCATCTTGTGAAACAAACAAATGAGTCTCAGCAATTAAATACACAAAAGATGAGGTTAGAGTGAAAGAAAAAAGTCAGGGGCACTTTACACAACATACTGGAGGGTTGGATGATGAATGTTGAGGGAAACACATCCAGACGCCGGCTGCCTGCTGCCTCTGGGAGCATGGAGGGCACGCCGTAGAAGCTCAGCCGACGTTTTCCAGGAAGTTTCAAGGACAGTGCCTGTAGATTCGTGGAGCGTGAAACACGCTGGAAATCAATGAGATTTGTGTGAGTGTCACGACTCCTGGGGTCTTGAACACGCATCCTCACGTGAGCGCCTTAATTCCTCTGAGCTCTTACTCAACGGAAATGTTAAATCTTGTCCATAGAGAAATTACGTCGATGTTCTGAGTTCATTCAAGTGTCTTGTTGAGGGCAAAAGACGTTTAAGAAGAGGCTTCGGCGTGAAGGTCGGGAAACACTCAGGAATCCCTCCTGTACTCCGGTTCCAGGGTCAGACACCACAATGTCCGGCTCTCGATCTCAGAATCGAGCCGAAACATCCCTGTCCCGCGTGTCGGTCCTGACCAGCAGGTTCAGGTCAGCTGCTTCCACCTCCTTTCTGCAGAGCCGCGTTGATGAGATGAAGATCGGAAACGCCGGCTGATGAAAGAGCCGCCCGCGTGCCTGAGAGCGCCGCCGTGAAGGCACAGGTGGCAATAACGACACCTTTGTTCAGTTCAGGAGTCCCAGTGAAGCAGAACCACCAGCAGGCGCCCTGAAAGAACCCTGGGAGAGAGACAACTAAATGGAACTCAGCCGAGATCAATGTTTTGTGTGTGCCGCTGCTCAGTGTGGAGACTGACAGGTGGAATGATCTTCCCTCTCCTGCGTCTGTTCACCGCCCCACAGATGTGTGTAAATACGCACGTGCGTGAATAACAGCGTGTAGGAGGGACGGCGAAGCGTTCTAGCAGCCCGGTAGCTCTGCTGACGTGCGTCTAAATGCTTGCAAAACGTTGTCTGACTGATCTGCTGCTGTCGCTTTTTCAGTTTGTCTCATTCTGACACGGATTCAGCAAAGTGACCGCATGGTTCCAGGTGAACGATGTGGTCTTGGGTTGTGAGTGCGAGGTCAGGAGGTCGTCGCCGCCACGGGTCAGGCTTTGGTTTGTGGTGGTGGAGAAAAGTGACGAGAACTTGTCCGCGTGAAGAGTCTCTGTCCAGGGTTCAGACGGGTGACTTGAGCCCTGTGAGGTGTGTGTGTGTGTGTGTGTGTGTGTGTGTGTGTGTGAGGTGTCGTGTGTGTTCTGAGACTGCATGCGATGAAACTCCTGACCCTGCAGCTGAGATCTTCGGTTTGTTGCAGATTGCAGCGCCATTTTCAGAGCTATTAGTGAGTGAAAGTTGTCATAGCTCTTTAAATGGTACTGCTGTCTGCACTCAACTAACCTGCAGCGTCAGCCATGTAGAGGAAGTCTTCACGGAGGAATCTGGAGGACGTTTGTGCTGGGGAGTGTGTGTGTGTGCGTGTGTGTGTGTGCGTGCGCGTGTGTGTGTGCGTGCTGTCCTCACTGTCAGACTCTTGGTCACGTGTCATCCAGCAGCCTCTCTTCACACAAACTGGTCTGTTTTTCATCTGAAAAGGAAAGAGCCAACTGATCTTTGTTTGGAATTTGTGTCGATCACTGGTTCTGTCACTGGTTCTGTCACTGGTTCTGTCAGAGCCGCTAAGACGAGCTGTTTACACGGAGGGCGCCGGCTTCCTCCTCAGGTTTCTGTCGCGGGCTGCCGAGGTGACGGGTTTCTTTGATTCAAACCCCCTGGAAAGTTCTGTTCAGTTTGTTGCTGAAAGAAAAAAAAAGCTCTTGGTTCTGAAAGGTCGTCTTCACAAATGAACTTGTGTTACAGGTGAGGCAGAGAGCTGACGCCTGGTTGACGAGAGTTGAGCACGTTTGATAGTGAAAAGTAAAACGCTCACATCAGGTTTTGTGGTATTTCTGAATGCAGCAGCAACCACGCCTTCGTTCGTTTGTATTTCAGGAGCCACAGCTGAGAGGTGAGTTGCCAGGACTTGTGTTTTAGACGTCTGCGCTCCGTAGGCGTGTTGTGTGTTTGCACCTTTGCCTGTGTACGTGTGCGGTTGGGGCTCAGTTCTTGTGCCAGATTTGTTTCTTGAGTCTTTGTCGTGTGTGTTGTATCCACGGAGCTCCTTTGTGCGCTCGCCTGCCGCCGGAGGAGAGTGTGAGTCTTCTCTGGTGGCGATGGCAGGGGTCTGGGTCGAGACTCCCTATTTCTAATTTCAACACGCAGCGGCTCCTCTCACGTTCGTTGGTTCGAGTGCGGTTCTGTTGTTCTACGAGTAGTCGAAACGGCCCACTTGAGTCCTCACTTAACAGCCCAGCTGATTAATGGCAGGAATTATTATCTTCTCCTGCCAACCACCAGTGAGCTGTACTGCTTTCTCAGTCACAGCTGGTGAGCTCAAGTTTCCCTTAAGTCTGCTCTGCAGCGTTGACGGTCTGCCCCGGTGGTTGACAAGACACGCAGGAATATTGAGCAACGAGAGCCGACAGTAACCACATTAGAACGCTCAGGAAGGATTTCCACTTCCTGATTGAATTAACTCCTTGTGTGGGCTCAGCAGAATTCTCTCTCTCCCTCTCTCTCTCTTCTGTCCTCCTGTCCCGCTCCACAACACACAACTCCCGTCTGCTCTGCTGAGATGAAAAGCGGGGATGACAATAAACAACATGGACGCCTCTGGAACACATGTGCACGCACAAACACACGGGATAAACAGCTGTTACCTTATGGCTCTGCCCAAACATGTTCATCAAGTGGAGCCAGAGACAGCGGCCCCTCCGTGACACCTAGCGTGCGTTCAGTGACAGTTGTAGACAATAATCACTGAGCGCGTTCGTCACCAGATAGATGACGGCGGCCTGCGGGCGCCGATCCTGACAGAAACAGAACCGGCTGGGTTTCTTGTGCCAGCTCTCTTTCCTCGAGTGTTGTTTTTGTTCCTTCTACTGCATCAGACTTTGATAAACTACAAAACACTTGTCATTAAAAACTGAAACGTTTTAAATGTAAGGAATGTACTCCAAAGCAGTTCAATAGAGCCTTTTCATGGTGTGACGTGTGAGATCCGTGCCCGAGCCTGTCGCCATGTTAGCTGCACGCAGCTCACGCTAAGTTAACGCTAAGTTCAAAAGGCTAACCCACAAAATGACCGTTAAAACAACAAAACGTGGTCAAAGTTCCATTTTTGAAGCGGCTCTGGTCAAAGCACCTGAATCTTTTCAGTCCCCCCTTGAGGACATACCTGTCATCACATGACTTCCTCTAATGGTGGCGGAAGATGTCGACGCCTGCGTTCTGCTCCTCCAAACAACGACAAACACGTGGGTGTATTTCACTCGTTCCTTCCATGTGACACCAGCTGCAACAGGAAGTTAGGGAGACGTAAGGCCGTACAATGAGCCTCTGCAGGAGCAGCGAGGGATGTCTGAGGCCTTGGGAGTTTTCAGAAGTTTCACATGGACATAAACACGCTAAAAGAGAGGAGAGGCCCCACCAGGTGTTCTCCCCATGAGCCTCTCCACCTGCTCGACGCGTCAGAGTTGTCCCCTGCTCTCTGGTTCCGTTTGTGCGATGACACACTCTCTCGCGTCTACTGAGATGTTAGTTTTGAGACACGCAGAAAAGCTTCTCTCGTCAGCGTGTGTGGAAGCAGGAAAGGTCAGCAGCAACGAGCTTAGAAATACTTTGAACTTTTCGTCATGGTGGCTAAATTGAGTGGTGTGTTGCTAAGGGTTACAGCGAGGAGGAGGAGGAGGGCAGCAGCGTGACGCTCTGATTGGAAATAATGCAGCGTGTACATCAGGAAGTTAGCCAGACATCATACAGGTTTGTATACTTTGAGAGCACACACACACACACACACACACACACACACACACACACATTATTGATGGAGATCTGCTGATTTTCTCAGTGTGAACTTGTATAAATGCGATTGTTGTCGCCTCTCTACACCCCAGAAGTGCAGTGTTTCCTCCCCTCCAGGTAGGAAGCTCTGCTTGGGGGGAAATCTCCCACGCTGGCCGCCTCCTCTGCGCTTCAGACTCACGCAGAGGTCTGAAGTTGGTGAAATATGCAAAGAAAGAAACGGATTGTGGGGGGGGTTTGCTTTGCATACCCGCACAACAACAGAGGTCATTTGTCCAAAACCTCCCAGGCAGACGTGATGATTTAAAAATATGCACTCGGAGTTTTCTGTGGTTGTGTCTCCGCTAAAAGGCAGGTTTTGTCGTGTTTGGAGTGACGAAGCCTTTTGAGATTCCACTTCAGAATTCTTTCTAAGAATTCTACTCGTCTCAGGCTTCGTCTTCCAGACGAGGATCTTTTTTTTTCTTCTTCTTCTTTTTTTTTTTACAACTGCAAGAAGACATTTGTCAAGAGAATACGAAGACGTTACGATGCCGATAACAACCTTTAAATTTGTCTCTGTCGGTCCCAGATGCAGCAAAAACCAAAATATGCATTAATAACTTCATGAAGATGTCAAGCACCTCAGAAAAGTGTTTCAGTAAACGTATTTACTTCACACTGAAACAGCTGGAGCCTCCTGCTGAGCCTGGACGTGGCCCCGGGTCGGTGGCTCCCACCAGCTGACGCCTCGGGCCAGCGGGTCCTGGTCTCTGGAGCTACTAGAGCGTCAGTGTGAATGTTCTCACACCAGACAAAGACAGAAAAACCTCTTTTGTCAATGTGGGAGGATCTCAGACAACCAGAGCAGGCGGGCAACCAGCGAGACTTAATGGCCATCAAGTGCAGCGATGTGAAAATGGGAAGGTCGCAGAACCGTGCGTTCCCGTCGGAGGGAAGCGTGCTATTTATTAGCGCAGTGTGCAGGAAAAGATGCTGATGCGTGTCAATAAGATGGAGTCATTAACTTCAGCCGTCCCAGACTGAGATGAGAGCAGCCTCACATTTCTGAGATCGTTTCTGCTGCACTTGTTATCGTTCGGTAGGAGAGCGCTTGTTAAGACGACGACTAAATGTGAAGGAGAGAGAAAAGAGCGACAGGCTTGTGTGTTCCATCGGGGAGGTTCGGACAAAATGATGCGGTCATGAAGGACCAATCAGGTTTGCAGAAACATCCCAGTGTGATCAATGGTGAGCCGTTCGTGCTGGTAAGGAGCGACGATCCAGAGGTTGCAGCAGCAGCAGCTTTGACCTCTCTCCCCTTTGACTTCCCACATGTCTTCTCTCTCAAGGTCTCTGACTCTGATTGGTTGTTAAAGGAACCCATACAAGTAAACACACATGCGCGCGCGCACACACACACACACACACACACACACAGCTGGGACTTCCAGTCATGAAAGCAATTAGGCGAGGAACGATGCGTTGCAGGAGTCAGTCATCCGGAGATAATCAAACCTCTGATCTACGGCAACTTCCACCTCATCAGGACTCTCTATACCTCGACAGGACCCACTCGGTGTCCCGACCTTCCGTAACGAGTCCATTCACCCAAAGGTCTTCAAGTCCAAGTGGCCCTCAAAGTGACACGTATGAGTAAACACACCCTCGGGGTCGGGATTTCTCTTCATTCCAGTCATGGAAGCAATTAGGTGGTGGATGGTGCGTTGAGGGCATCAGTCACCCATAAATAATCAAACCTCTGATCTCTCTCTCTCTCTCACACACACACACACACACACACACACACACACACACACACACACACACACCATTGCCCGAATACAGAAGCTGCTCTTGTGTGTATTTTGAGATCTTCTTTAGAAAGAATCCAGCCTGCCTATAAATGTTGATCCTTTTCTGGTGTGTTGTGTGTGTGTGTGTGTGTGTGTGTGTGTGTGTGTGTGTATGTGCCCTCGTGTTTTACAGTATAAACACACACACACACACACACACACACACACACACACTAACCCCCACAGGCCTGCCTGAGTATAACACTCTCATGCCTCAGTGGCCGTGCCATGCAGGCTCAAGCCTGTTTCATTGTTCCAAGTCAAACAGCGGCGACCTGCAGCGCCGCTCAGCTCGCCGCTGCAGGTCGGAGTCCAACGCCTACAGCCCAGCAGACTCTCCACAAAAAGCACTCACCATAGTTTCCAGAAAAAGGTTCTTAAAATCACCCACTGGATGGAGAGCAAGGGTGAGGGGGGAAGCTGCGTTTGGAATCTCTGGCAATGAGCTCCATTTTCAGTCTTTCACTTTTGTTGGTGAAGATTCTGGAAACAAACTTTGATTATTAGAGGAAGAACGACTGGAAACTGTCTTTTTAAGTCAGAGACCAACGCTGGACACGGAAAACTCTCCTGCAGGAGCAGTTTGAAAAGTCCCCGTTGGAGCTTTTGCTGAATATGTCAACTATAAGTTGGTCTTTGCTCTGACAGAGACGATTATTCAGCAGCTGTGACTGCAGCCTGGCGCCCAGTGTGTGTTTGGCCGCTTGGACTGCAGGCGGTGGCTCAATTTTTGACTTCATGTTTTTGTGTCACAACAACCTGATATTTTTTGGATTCTTGCTTCTCCACATGTTCACTTGATTCATGAAAAAAATCCCAAGTGTTCTAAATTCTCCCCGGCCAGATGCGTAGTTACCACATAGAAGGTGGCGGAGAGCTGCTGCCCGTCTTCTTCCCTCCTGTCCGTCATGTTGACGTCTCCTGTCATTTGTTGAAGGTTCGGCTCTGATTCCTGGCTCCGATAGTTCAGGTCCATCACCCCGAGTCAGATTGAAGCCTGTAGGCTACACACATTAAAACCTCTTATCTGAGAGAGGGGAGGCAGAGGGGGAGGAAACGTCTGCTCCGATGGCGAGCCCCGGCGCAGACCCAGAGGAGACCCCGCCAGCGGGGTGACGGACAACCCCGCCCCCGGTCTGGCTCTGAAACAAAGCTTGAAAATTGCAGATGGTATCGCTGTGGCAGGAGAGGGAAGCGAGTTTTTAAGTTTTTGTTTGCAGTCGGTTGAAGCGAGCTCCAGTCAGCCCCTGAACATGGGGGGCGAGGAAGAGGTGGGGTTTATTTTCTGCTGTTGTGAAAGTCTCACCTCTCCAGCACGATAGCAGCGTCTCCTAGAAGAGAGAAGACTGCAGCGTCCTCGTTCCCCACCACGGTTAAAAGATCTGGAAATTCTCTTTCATTGTACAGGAAAACGTTCACGGCCTCTTAATGAAACTCGCCGTTCCGGGAAGGGGGGGATACGCATTTTTGCCATCGTGGCCAGAGTCAGACAAGAAGATGAAGTCCCCCAGTGACCAGCTGACCGCTAGTTAGCTTAGCACAAAGAACGGTCGTGGGCAGGCAGCTCTCCCCGCCCCCTGTCCTTCGGCTGCTGCTGGGTTCTTTCTTGCCAACATTTTGACTTCCCTTTCCTCAGTGGCTTCTCATTCAAGCCTCACCTCCGCCCCTCTGAAATGTTCTCATCGCTGTGGAAACGAGGCGCTCGTGTACCGCCGCTTTCCTCCATCAGCCCGCTGCTCCTCTTCTCTTTGCCTTGGGCAGATTAGGCGTTTTTGGCCCGGGTGAATAATCTCCCCCTAATGCTTCCTGACGTGTCCTCAGACCGGTCCCATCCAGCGGGACGGGGGAACTAGCCAGCAGGATTTAATCCCATGAAAATCCAACTTTCTCATTACTTGTGCGGCGCTCCTGTCAGGAAGGTTGCATTAACACTGACGCCTCTAAACTAGAAGCTGCAACTCAGCATCCAGCCTGGGGGGTCGGAGACAACTGGGGGTGGCACCTAAGTTACTGCTCCTCTGTTTTTCCTGCTTCATCTGAGTCTGGAATATTGGTGGAGATGCAGACTTTCCGTTCTCCATTTCCTCGAGTTGGATGGTTTCCTCTCTTCTTCTGTGGCATTTTCAATGATCACATCGGAAAAGTTTGACAGAAATGGAAAAATTCACAAAACAAATAAGTTTTGGTGCTGGAGGAGGTTTTTTTTGTTGTTGTTGTTGTTTTTTGTAAACAAGCAAACGTGCAGAAGATGGAAACCTTTTTAAATAAACTCCTCATTAAATGTTGTCTGGAAGCAGATTCTTGAGTTCAGTAACAAACGATGCTTCTGAAATTCTAATCATGGAGCTGTACCTTGTTACCACGACCTCGTGATGAACGAAAGGTGTGGGTGTGCGAACTTGTTTTGTTTTTTTTATTATTTTTTTGCATAAAACCTCTCTGAGGCGAACTCCCGCTGCGCCGTCTCACTTCTCTTGAAATCCGGTTCTCTTGTCTTTGTCTCGTCCTCGTGTCTCCTCGAGCAGCTCCTCTCATCCTGGCCTCCCTCCTCCTCTCGTCAGCATGGCGGCCCGCTTTGACCTCTCGTCTCTCGCTCCGTTGTTCCTGCACGGAGGCCGCTTGCTGCCGGGGTGTGAGGTGAACTGGTCAGAAATGGGGGGGGGGGGCACGGCTCCCTTATGGTGGTGATGATTGTACTTCAGGCAAAAAGGACTGAGTGGCATCATCAGAGGACGAGGAGAGGGAGAGGCAGAGTGTGTGATTAAAGGAGGTGAAGAGATGAGTGGGGGGCTGTTGTCAGGCTACAGGCTGGGGAAGTGGGGGGGGGGTTCAGCTGCGTGAGAGGATGATGCAGTCACACTTTCACAAGCAGGCCTCGCAATCCAGAGACTGAATATGAAACCAATGAGTGAGTGAGTGGGAGTGGTGGGGGCGCGGCCGAGCTCCTGTTGGGGATGAAACAGAGGCTCTTATTTTCATCAGGCGTTGAACACACACTTTCCAATCTGCTAAATCGTAGACGCAGTTGAGCCCCCCCACCCCCGGGTTCCATGCCTGTTTGAGAACCTTGGGCAGAATAATTCACACGTTCTCCTCTAAAGTCATTCGTTCCACAACTTTGAATTGTGTTCACAGCTGGAAAAAAACAAGCAAACTTTGTTTTTCTTTGTGACGACATCTCACCCATCCTTCCACCACCCCCCCCCTCACTATAGCGACACGTGAGGGATGAACAGGCGTGACCATGTGTGAACACGCTTGACTGTGCGTGATGTGTCACTCAGTCTTGTCACATCGTCCGTGTGTGAGCCAGTGAACCGAAACCAATCTGGTTTAGATGGTTAATTGCCGACACTCGGTCACGTCTTCATCCACAAGGGTCTAGATCGTTGGCAGAGGAGGAGGGAGAGGAGAGAGGAAAAGGGGTGAGGAGGGAGAGGAGTGAGGAAGAGGAGGGAGAGGAGTGAGGAAAGGTAGGGAGAGGAGAGAGGAAGAGGAGGGAGAGGAGTGAGGAAAGGTAGGGAGAGGAGTGAGGAAGAGGAAGAGGAGGGAGAGGAGTGAGGAAAGGTAGGGAGAGGAGTGAGGAAGAGGGGTGAGGAGTGAGGAAAGGTAGGGAGAGGAGTGAGGAGGGAGAGGAGAGAGGAAAAGGGGTGAGGAGGGAGAGGAGTGAGGAAAGGTAGGGAGAGGAGTGAGGAAAGGTAGGGAGAGGAGTGAGGAAGAGGAGGGAGAGGAGTGAGGAAAGGTAGGGAGAGGAGTGAGGAAGAGGAGGGAGAGGAGTGAGGAAAGGTAGGGAGAGGAGTGAGGAAGAGGGGTGAGGAGGGAGAGGAGTGAGGAAGAGGAGGGAGAGGAGTGAGGAAAGGTAGGGAGAGGAGTGAGGAAGAGGGGTGAGGAGGGAGAGGAGTGAGGAAGAGGAGGGAGAGGAGTGAGGAAGAGGGGTGAGGAGGGAGAGGAGTGAGGAAGAGGAGGGAGAGGAGTGAGGAAAGGTAGGGAGAGGAGTGAGGAAGAGGGGTGAGGAGGGAGAGGAGTGAGGAAGAGGGGTGAGGAGGGAGAGGAGTGAGGAAGAGGAGGGAGAGGAGTGAGGAAGAGGGGTGAGGAGGGAGAGGAGTGAGGAAGAGGAGGGAGAGGAGTGAGGAAAGGTAGGGAGAGGAGTGAGGAAGAGGGGTGAGGAGGAAGAGGAGGGAGAGGAGTGAGGAAAGGTAGGGAGAGGAGTGAGGAAGAGGGGTGAGGAGGGAGAGGAGTGAGGAAGAGGGGTGAGGAGGGAGAGGAGTGAGGAAAGGTAGGGAGAGGAGTGAGGAAGAGGGGTGAGGAGGGAGAGGAGTGAGGAAGAGGGGTGAGGAGGGAGAGGAGTGAGGAAGAGGAGGGCTGCTCCATGTGTTGACTCTGGTCACATGTTTTGTCTTATTTCCGTCCACATCCTTGTTGCTTGCGTCTCTGACACGCTGCGAGCCGCTGTGACATCACGGTTCTGCGCGTCCGTCTGTACTTCCATGTGGTCGTTCGCTGACCCATCGTAATCCCGTTTCACGTCCAGTGTGAACTGGCCGGATTATTTCCCCCCCGTGTTTGGACGAGATTAATGGCCTGACGCATGTAAAGCAGGACCTCAGGCCGCACCTACGTCAGCTGGAGGCTCGGCTTCATCGTGGCTCCTGGTCGGGTCCGAGGTGGTTTTTCCTCAGGAAAAACTCAATCTGGTGTTCTCGGTTCTCAGGGCTCCCAATTAACCTGTAAATGAACCTTCGCAGAGATTTTGCAGAGAAAAAAAAAGTTTTTCTGTTCAAATCTCCTTTGAGCACAGAGCGAGAACGAGCCAAACACCGCTGAGGTTAATGCTCAGGCTGACCTCGGCCTGTCAGCGCCTCTCTGGTGGCGGTTCGGAACCATCAGGGGATCTTCCAAGTGCTGACGCTGCGCAGCTCCGACCTTCATGACTCCATGTTCCCATCTGTTCTCCAGCAGTGTGACTTAAGAAACAGTTGTCCCGACTGAGTTGTCACGGTTTCCGTGGAGCTGCGTGTCGCCCGTCTTTGTAGGAGTAACCAACGACCTCAGGAGGGAGGGCTCCGTCCCACCTGAGCGTCCTCTGGTTCACGGTGTGGCCAGAACAAGATCCTGTTTCTGGAACATCAAGTCCAGACCCAGGCTGTTCGGTCTGTTATTCTGCAAGTGCAGCTTGACGCATTTGACATGTTTGTTCTCGACCAACCAGAGTCCATGATGGGAAGTTTATTGTTATTTGGACTTTTGATCTCAAATTAGAAACTGTGGGTCAAAGCAAGTCCTCCCCAGGCCCGGCTCAGCCGCGTCTCCTCGGCCGTCCTGGTGCAGGGCCCTTGATCGGGGAGGGGGTGTTTAGTCTGAGTGTAATCCGGCCGTCTGTCCCCGGCCTCATTAAACAAATCTCCGTCCTGCCAGTCGGCCTGTTGGCTCAGCTGTGCCCCGACAGAACGAGGAACAAACACAGGACGGAACGCGCCACATGTTCTACCCCACAGCTTCATTTGATCCCGATAAACAGTTTGTTCTCGCTGTGTGCGGATCATGTAGATGTGTCTGCAGTAGACCGATCACATGGTCTGTGTACGGTCCACTTTTAACGCCGGTGCAGCGCTGCGGCTTTGACTTCCTGCCATTAATGTGTTCAATGAGAGGTTGGGAATCAGAAAGAGTTCATACCTCCTGGAGTACCAACGACTTAAATTTAGAATATTCTCACATTGTAACTGTTCCATTTTATTGAACCCCAGCGGTTCAACGTGAGCCTTGTGACAGCCGGAGGTTGTGTGGTGATTGCGCAGATGGTGGAAGGTAGAAATACAGCGACGAGCCGCGAGCGCCAGCGAAACCGCAGCAACTGTTTTCCATAACAAAGTGGCAGGACTTAAAAACAGCCGCAGTCCCCGGCAGGTCCCAGCAGCCCGGTGGGTTTGTGGGGCAGGACTGTCAGAACCAGGCGGAGTTGCTGGGATTCTTGGACCGCCTCCGTTGCGAAGCTCCAACGTCTTGATTCACAGCGACCAGCGCAGCAGCGTCACACTCACAGCTGCTGCTGACAG
Source organism: Aulostomus chinensis (assembly GCF_037954235.1). Taxonomy (NCBI): domain Eukaryota; kingdom Metazoa; phylum Chordata; class Actinopteri; order Syngnathiformes; family Aulostomidae; genus Aulostomus; species Aulostomus chinensis. The sequence goes on along the minus strand of NC_141332.1, from coordinate 26,275,858 downwards.
TTCAGCGCCGCAATGTGGCAGTAATTTTGGGTTCCGCTCTGGTGGGAACGTGAAGCCTTTGAGCTCTGAATGTTCTCGAAGGTGAATTTCACGGCCAGTTTGGCAGCAGGAAGTGTCTGTTGTCAGGGTGTTTGTCTAAACAGTTTTAAATGATCGCAGCTCACGGCGGGACGTCTCTCTCTCTCTCTCTCTCTCTCTCTCTCTCTCACACACACACACACACACACAATGTACATAATAACGTACTGTATGTAGGCGCATAATCATGAGAAAATAAACACGGGAGGAGAACGCTTGCACGTGCTCCATCTGTGGCTCAATTTAAATGCAATGAGGTGGAGGCGCTGGTGGCTGCCAGAGCCTGAAGTGAAACCTGCTTTCACGCCGCCGCCTCCTGCAGGCTGCCGCTCTCACGCACACGCTGAGCAGCGTGGAGGCGCTCACGCTCATAAATCAGCTCCAGCTTATTGTTTCTGTCGCTGCCATCGATTCCGGATCAGTTTTTCGCTGGAATTATCTGTCTGTTTTTCGGTGTGACTGGTTAGTTTGGCTGCATCAGCCTGAAAACCTTCACCTCCATCACGGTTCGGACGGCGGGGAGAATGATGTCACAGAAACAAATGCGACGAAGCTTTAATTGAGAGCTTAACGAAGACCTGCAGAGTTGAAACTGTTTCTCCCTCTCTCTCAGGTATTCTGTCCTTCATAACGGGAACCACACGGAGCAGGAGAAGAAGTCGCTGCACACCGACATCGAATCCCTCGAGTCCTGTTTGTGACCAACGGGGACTCCTTCGTCACATCTCCAGCGAGTTCAGCTCACACGCCGCCGCCACGGGAGCCGGTGGGAACACGCCGCAGCCTTCACACGTTCAGAGCTGAAAACCCGACGCTCCGAACTAGAGCCCTGAGGGGCCTTGGGATCCAAGCCAGGGATAGAAACTCAACTTGTGGTGTTCTAAGTCAGCAGGGGCCTGGTGGACTGAAGCAAAACCAGTTCTCTGATGCTGGTTCTGTTGCACCGGTCCTCCCGTCTGCTTCTCCACAGAGACTGAGCGGTCCAACTGGACCTGAACGATCCCAGCAGCTCTGAGGACGTGGAGGCATGTGGGGTCTCTGAGAGGTCCAGGTTTGTCTCTGGAGAACCGAACGAGATGTGATTATTCAGCAGAAAAGAATTAAGTTGCCAAAGCCATTTGATATTCGACCCAGCAGATCCATGCTCGACGCCCCCGCTGCTTCCAGGAAGGAAGAGGAGAGTTTCAAGACTGACCTGTAAAATCTGACAATAACATGAACTTATTTATGACAAACATGAAGCTGCTGAGGGGAAACGGACAAAAATGAAAATAAATTTAAGCCCCTCGTGCTCAGCAGAAACCCGGTCAGCATGAGAAACTTCTCTTAGTTTTTTTTTTTTGTCCACGTCTCCTGGGGGCTCTGTAGAGAAGCAGCAGCATTTAGAAACAGATTTATTTTGCTAAACATCACACGTCTTCTCCTTGACACAAAGCTGAAGAGTCCCAGCTTTGCCAAATCCTCGCCGAGCTGTGAGGAAACTGCCGTTGCAAGGCTACGTTAAACCCATACTGTCCAAGTGCATTATTTTAGTGGCCGCTAGCTCGCCGTCCATCACGCCCTCCGTCTCTCCACCGGGCTCATTGTTTCTTTTTCAAGTTCCATGCAATAAGTGGTTGAAGGGCGAGAGTCACTGCTTTTGAATCATTCAACATGGATGCAGGAGCAGTATGAGCTCGGGATGTGTATGTTTGTTTCCATGGTGATGCAGTTTCATACAAGTGTGTGTGTGTGTGTGTGTGTGTGTGTGTGTGTGTGTGTGTGTAAAGGGTCCTCTCCCATCATCCCACGGTGTTTAACTCCCACTCCCACCACAACAGCCGTGTGTTCCAGCCTCCCCCTCCAGTTTGTGTTGACAGACACCTCCACCACGACCACCGCTCCGATCTCTCACCTCTCTGATCTCTCACTGCTCTGATCTCTCACCTCTCTGATCTCTCTTCACGAGCCCTGACATCTCAGCGACTAAAAGATCTGCGTGTTTGGTTGCTTTTCTCTGAGTTTCTCACAAAAGTTAAGAACAGTTTGTTTGTGCAGGTTCCTCTGAATCTCCGACAGCAGGCGGCGTCTTTAGGAGAACAACATCGCAGGACGTGCCTCGTGTCTTTTGTTCTCATTAATGTAGCAAAAAACAACAACCAAAAAAAAAATGTCTCGTTAGCCCCGTTAAAAGGGCCGAGAAGCAGTTCCAGTCTGGTTTTATGTGTCTGATGCTTGATGTCCTGCACTAGAGGACAGATGAACAGGCAGATTAGATCCTCCAGACTCCAGCGGGGGGGGGCAACAGCCCCCTCCAATCAATTCATCAGATGAAAACAAGGTTGAGTGCCGGTTCAGTGGCAACGTCAGGCAGGTGAGGTAATTAGAAACCCTCAGACGAGCCCGTCGACCCATTTTCGGGAGCCAGGGATCAGAGGGAGTCGCCGATGTGGAGCAGCGTCTCGCCGACTCTCCTGTCTCTCCAGACACAAACAGACGAGCCTGCTGAAGCTGCAGACGAGGAAGCATCACACCTTGAGAGCAGAGCACAGCAGGCACGCATCAATGACACAGGGTCGAGCAGACAGACGCCAGCAGACCTTGACAGGATATCCCGTCCTCGATGAAGAGCCCCTCTGGTCCGTGGGGATTATTTCTGCTAGCATGGGAGGGGAACGATCCAGCCGGCTCAGTGTTCCAAAGACACCAGGAGAGAAGATGGAGGTTGTTACAGGAGTGTTTTACAACCGGTTCTGAAGTCACGCAGCTCCAGCAGGGAGAGGCTGGAGTGTGGCTCTAATGAAGTCCACAGGATAAACCCCTCCAACTGTAATCCCTCACTATTCCAGGCCGTTTGTCCACATGATGTTCTCTTCTAATTAAGCTGCGCCTCCAGAGGAGAACCGCAGCTTATAGGTAATACCTCTGACTGCAGAAGTCCCGGGAATCCCCGCAAAACACACTGTTCTAAATTCAAGAGCAAATCCACCGCAGCTCCGTGCCTGGCGGTTGGTTTCACCCCTCAGAATCAGATTTCGTCAGGTGAAATCATGAGAACGTGACTCCCAACGGCGAGCAGAAGCACGGCGAGTAATCCTCGGCTTTTATTACCGTCAGAAACGCCAATCCCAAGTGTCGGCCGACAGGAAGTAGTTCCTCTTCTCGCTGACGAGCAACTGTTGATGATGTTTTTGTCCATTTTGTCCGACTGTGACCTCTTTCATAATTGAAGCACAAGCACTTTGAGATGTCGGGAGAGAGGCGTCGCCCTGGTGTCACCTGGACAGGTGAACGAGGGAGCACTGAGCTCTGAAGGACGAGCTGTCGATGTAGGACTTCATCGCTCCCCCCCCCCCCCTCGTGTTCGTATTTCTGTATTTTTTCTGGTAGGAACAGAAATGCGAGGAGGGAGGGTCGTCATTAATTTAAATAATACATTTTAAAAAGGACACTGATAAGGAAATAAAAGGAACAAGCAAATTGGTATTTTTTCACAATCAACTGATAAACTTGTGTTATTATGTGCAAAAAAAGGGAGATGAAGAAGTAATAAACATTTCATTGCGAGTTCAGTTGATTAAACCAAAGTTCGTTGTGGTGAAGCCGGAAACTCGTCAGATTTTGTTTCACAACCGGAAAAAGTTTCGTGTGGATGAATCTCAAACACACCTGGGATGATTTACCGTTGGAGATGTGATGATTTAAGCACATTCAGATGAGATCAGCTTTGGCTGCGACGCCTCAACCCCAGAAAATAATGTTGTTTTTCATGACGCGTTTGTTTTTACGTTCTATCTTTCCAACCAAACCTCTGTTTGTTTGTGGCTTCTCCAACTTGTGTTCATCTGCCTCATTTTTGTCTTCACTTTGCTGGTAAATCATCACCCGCTTTGCTGTTTCCATGACATCTGTGGAAGCTTAACATCAGGCAGAGTGTGTGTGTGTGTCCATCCATGTGTGTCAGGAACGTGTGTGTGTGTGTGAGCGCTGGCTGTGTGGGAAGCTGTTCAACAGTCTAAAATAGGGAACATCAAGCCTGCCTACCTTCATGAAATTTAATGAGTCAGAAAGTGTGAGGAGGAATATTTTTGGAGAGGAACCATCAACGTCACAAGATTGTTAAAAACAAAAAAACAAGCCAAGTGTGTTGAAATTAGGATCATCAGAGATTCCGGGATCATCAGAGATTCCGGGATCAAGCAACTATTTCAGGTTAGAATGACATCAAGAACCCCACACTCAAACACTTTCAAGTCAGAAATGTTTTTTTTTCTGTTCTGGACTTCAAAGAAGCAGCTGGAGCGCCGGGCCGGGCCGGGCCAGTGCCGGCCTACCTTTGAGATGATATCCCGGAGCCGCCGTCCGCATCCTCGGCTCATTAGACGTGATCTGATGTTTTCACGTGATGGTCAACAGTTCATGCCCAGGCCTTTGCTCAGTGTTCCAAAGAGAGATTAGGACCAGCAGGGTGAGGCGCCGACCCACAGCGCCGAGCGAGAGCTTCTCTGCAGAGCCGCAACCCCGTGGAGCTCTACGAGTGATGCTGAGAGAGAGAGAGAGAGAGAGAGAGAGAGAGACATCCATCACCACGGAGACGGAGAACAAAACAGCCGCCTCAGTCACTGATTGATGACCTCACCGATCAGTTACCAATCAACTCCGCAGAGCTTCACTTCCCCAACCTCACTGTGTTCAGTCAACGCTCTCATTCCGCTCAGTACGACAGTACTACAGTACTACCTAACAACCAAACATCTACTGAGTACTGTGCAGAGTCATCGAGTATTAGATGTACTGCATCGATAAATCAGGACGCAACGTTACTCCATGAGGCGTGGCGTCAGGGGGTACCAGCTTGTGCCGGACATGTTGCTGCTGTCCAGAGACGACGGCGGCAGAAGCATCCGGTCGGCCAGGTGTTAAAGTTCGGCTACGCCAGAGTTCCAAGGGGTTTCTGTCTCTCTTTTCGTGCTTTTACTCATTATAAGAGAACATTTTAAGCTAATTTAAAAGAGTTTGTCGCTCTTTTCGAATGCGGCGCTTCAGAATGCAGCACTGGGTTTTGTGTTTGTGACCCGGTGAAACGTCTCCAGTCCATCAGGGCTCTACTTAACCCCCGAGAGGTTCCAACCACCACTGGCTGGATCCCAGTTTCCTCCGAGAAGCTAAACCCTCGCCACGTCCTGCCCTCTGCGTGTCTGCATCCCCGGCACGGCTCAGTGGGTGCGTCTGACGTGGTGATGCCATCCATCACTGTTAAACACATTTAGCTTGAGCAGCGTTGGTAGCCTTCAGATCACTTTTGCCTCCCAAATGTCCCTGAAGATGTTTGTCCAACTCCTCTAAATTCTCACTTTGCTCTCACTTTTAATAAAAGAAATCATTTATTATCTCGCCGTCCTCTTCCAAACAGCTGATCAAGTCATGTGATAACAGTCCCACTTCATTTTACTTTCAAATGCTGGATCATTGACTTCATGAAACCTTGCAGGTAAAGTGTGGCGAAGAGGTTCTCAGTGCCTCTTTGCCTTTCTTTGTTTCTGCATTTTTCGGAGGACGGCGCAGTTCAAGTCCTGTTTGTTTTCTCTGCGAGGAACGTGAACGTATCCCAGCTGTGAGGGGTTCCAGCGGGCCTGAGAGGGGCGAGCGGTTCTACCAAGCCCGTCCTGGGACTTGGCCTGCGGCTCCCGTCTGTCCCTGCACGCCACCACCTCCATCTCATCCTTTTCTTTTCTTTTAATGTATTCATTTTGCAGCTTACAGCATGAATGTGTTAATTAAGAACAAGACTCCCACAAACTGTCCAAAGGTCACGCACACACGCACTCACACACACACACACACACACACAAAAGCGTCTTTTATAAAACTCTTCAGTATTTATTTTGACAGAACAAAATGGGTATTTTCATGTATTAAAAGAACATAAACGGCTTCTCTTGAGCAGGAGCTGGAATGTGTGATTTTTCTGTTGCTATGTGACAGTTTGGATAAAGGCTAATTAAAGATACCGACATGTTGATAATCCCCGGTGTCGACTGTCTTTGTGGCTTGGATCTTTTAAGCGCCCAATTTAAAAAAAACGCCGTCGTTTGCGTGCCGGTTTGACAGGAGAAGCCAGACTCCCTCCTGAGACAAACCCAACCTCCTTTCCCCTGTTTCCGCTGAGGTGGAGAGTCGAAGGAAACTGCCGCTCCTGCTTCGGTCAGTTGGTCCAACGAAGAGAAACGTTTGACTGGAGCCTCCATGAACGATACATTTTCCTATCAGTTTGTTTGATTATTTCGCTGATGAGTCGATTAAACAAAACCATTTCGTCTTGACTCCATCTTGTACAGCCGACTGGTCCGTCCTGATTTAAATAAACAAAAGGGGTCAGTAGTTCGGCTCCAAAAGAAATCTTAGTTCTCATCCTGAAGAGCTCCTGTCTGTTCTCACTTTATTAATTAGTGACCACCGCTAATTGATTAGTTTGTTCATTAATCATTAGTTTGACGCCGCCAACACAGCTGGAGACGGACGTTCGTGGCATGGTCCTCTGTAGCGGCCACTCACGCCCTCCACCTTCAGTTCTTCCAGTGCAGTTGGCAGTCAGCGAGAAAGTGAAATCAGGTTCCCGGCACCACTGGTACTGGTTCTCATCAGGCAGCCAGATCACCTGAGCAGGCGGAGGGATACGTGTGCTCCCTGGCCGAAGTTCAAAGTCACCTGGTGATCAGGCTCTTTGAACCCACCCTAGTTTCTGAACCCAGGACGTCTTCAGCATCGCAGCGGAGCCGCAAACGGAAATTAAAAGCTTTGTCCAAATGTCTCACAAACAAGTCAGAGGTACGACCGACCTGGACACCCCCCACCACCACCACCATGCTGGTGTTGTGGAGCTTCACCTGGCAGCGTCTCCACAGGCTGTTGCTTCTCCAGAGCATCAGAGGAGCTTGTGTGTCCTCGGAGAGGGATTCATCATCCAGGGCTGCAGAGGTGAGAGCAGAAACGTGACATTTCCTCCTCCACGTTTGAGCTTCTGATTCTGGAACAAAAACGACTTGTAATTGTGGATTGTTGCTTCAAGCGAAGCTGTTTTGACCTTGAATGCATCAAACCCAAAAGAAAAAGGCTTGATTTTTCTCCACAATGTCCAAAAGCTAAGAAACCAAAGCGTCCATCATAAACCAGGAGAACTACGTGGTGCTGATGATATAGGAAGAGTCAGAACTGTGTTTTAAGAATAACACCCAGAACCTGGGGAGCACCCGAGGTCACGTGTCTACACGCGAGAACATGCGTGCACCTCTTTCTGTGTGGACTGCGTGAACAGAAGCATTTAACTCCAGTTGAAGCAGCTCTCAGATGTTTCCGTGAGGTCGAAATATTCAGTCTCATCGCTCCTGAACAGGGCGAAACGTTTTGAGTGGAAAATTTGTGATGACCAGCAGGTAAACGCTGGAGCTCCACGCTGCTTAGCGGTGCATCACTGCGATGCGCTACTGCCTTGCTGTAAGATTCATAAGAAAATAATTAAAGTACACAGTAAATATTAGGATTTGGTCTCTGCTGAAACTCTGTTCACGAGATAGATCCACTGCCCGAGACCACTAGAACGGAGGTCATGATGCGCCATGTCTACTTGTCCTGGATAAAACGCCAAATACAAGTACTAGGATCAAATAAAGACACTGAAAAGAAAACTGCAATTTCAGATATCTTGGAAATGCAGTTTTACTTGGACAAAGGAAAGTCAATGTTGCTTTAGATAGGATTTGTTAAGTTTAACTGAGACAATTTGAAGATAGAACGGGTCCGTTTGTCTCATGCTTGCTGTCTTTTATTGGCTGTTTCTGTCAAAAGTGTTTCTTGAAGGGATGGTGTTCCATATTCAGCTGAAGAACAAACCAGGATAAAACAGATACCTGATGACGAGACGTGCTGGCAGAGACGGTTACGTTAACGAGGCGGCCGGCCCACACATGGAGACAATTTAATAAGGAGGAGAAAATCCTTCCTGACGAGGGTTTAACATGGTTAGGGATCGAGGACAGCCTTCTGACTGCCTCTTGTCTGTTGAAGCGACTAAACTGAACCGACTCAAAAGCTACTGGAGCAGTCCAGCATGAAGCTGGAAGCACGGCGTATGAGTGTCATGGGAAGATATCCAGAAACTTGAATTTGTCTTTGCCACAACTCCATTTATTTAAGACTAATTGCATTTGTTTAAATTGCTGTGTAATGAAGCGTTTGAAGCAAACTGGCGAGGACACAAGTTCATGGTGAGGTTCAGGTTGACGCAGCGTAGTAACTTGGATTCTCCATCCATTTTCTTCCGCTTATCCTGATTAAGGGTCGCGGGGGGGGGGGGGGGGGTGGAGCCTATCCCAGCAGCTTTCTGGCGAGAGGCAGGGTTCACCCTGGACAGGTCGCCAGTCCATCACAGGACCAACACATAGAGACAGACAACCATTCACACTCACAGTCATACCTACAGTCAATTTAGAGTATCCAGTCAGCCTAGACCCCAATTACATGTCTTTGGACTGTGGGAGGAAGCCGGAGTACCAGAGAGAACCCACACAGGAACAGGGAGAACATGGAGACTCCACACAGAAAGCTCCTGTGCCCAAGCAAGGACTTAAACCCAGAACCTTCTTGCTGTGAGGCGACAGTGCTGACCACTGCACCACCGTGCCGCCCTAGCTCAGATTCTTTCACACCCAAATCTGTTGCTTTGGTCTGGACCACTGATCCAGATACAATTCTGTTACAGTTACGAAGAGAGAAACTGGGCTGAGGGAACTGGCATGGCGCTCGCAAACTGCAGCATCCCCTTTCCTACCCACAAAAGATTGTGGCTTGGTTGGAGGTCTGGTTACATTTCTCACCTGAAGCAAATCCAACCGAGGATCACTTGAAAATGTTCCAAAGTTTCTTTCTAAATGATCTTGAGATGTTGAAATAACTTTACAGGACCTGACAGTACCAGAGCGCCAAATTAGATAGGCCACCTTATAACTGATGATCCCTCTTGGGCAGCTAACGGGACCGTGACCATGGAGAAGCTCGACAAAGAGACGCCAGTCATGTTAAGAGGAGTTTGCTGGTCACAGTATTTAACTTTGCACTACCACCTTTAGTCATTTTCACTGAATTCTGCTTTTTTGTGCCCTATTTATTACCCTTAATCCCTTTAACTGCAATACAAGTGTGCGAGTGTGTGGTTTCTCCAGATTCCTAATACATCTATTTGTCTGTCTATGTGCATCAGCTCATTTCCGCGCATACGCGTCCACCATCTCGGACCGCCACCTGCAGCAACACCACTCAGGACAAACAGTGCTAGCAAACCGTTAGCATCACGCTAGTTTAGGTGAAAGTTATTGTACTGTAACTGCTCATACATTGCTAGCAAACCATGGGGTTTTATGGCGCTGTATGGGTTAAGAGGTTGTCATGACGGTCCTAATGGAAGCACAAGACAGAGAAGCGTGCTATTTCAAGGAAATATTAAAGTTGTAACATGTTTATGAGTTTGCTCAGTTCTGTGCGTGTGTCTGACAAGTGAGACAGAAAGGCAAACATATTGAGGTGGACAGAGATGGAGACTAACTGGTTTACAGCCTAAACTGGAGCAAATGAGTTCGGGGGATGATAATCATCTCCGTCTGGGCCAGATGTGATTGCTTATTCACAACAGATTTGTACAGGATAAATTCAGTTACACAACTGTTGCACGGACACACACGTGGAGTGGAGTCAGAGTCCAAGATGCGTCTAATTAGATTCTTGAGGCTGAGAGACAAAATAAAAAGCGTAATTCATAATGTGGAACGAGACGGACAAGAGGTGCACGTTAGTGGAGTGGACGTTGATTTGCCTGTGGATGGATGCTTGTGGTGTCCAGGACATTTTTTGAATGTGATCTTCAGCTGATGAATCCCTGAGCAGTCCTCCATAGCACCTCCTGCAAAGATGTTCTGTGCCTGCAGCCATTTGTCTTTTATGTCTAAAGCAAGGCTGCCTAAAGTGGAGCCCGGGGGCCAGATTCAGCACACAACGTGTTAAAAAAAACCAACAACAATAAAACGCAACTAATGAAAATTATTAATATAGGAGGAAGAGGCAGTGGCACAGAAACAAAAGGCATTTTAACAAGTGTTTGCTTTTGGACCGTAGCCCACCGTTCAGTTTGAGTTCTTTTTATTGTCATTATATCACTGATATCTTTTGTCAACATTTGATGGAAAATTAGCCTAATTTCAAAGCTTCTCAGCAAACAAACAGAGTTAAAGAAATTGATTTTAACTAAAACTGGAAGCTTGTGCGCCCCCCGGATCGTGATGCACCACATGACCTTAACATTTGCACATAGGAACGATATCTTGTCAGCAAGCTAAAAAGATAACGTAAATGATGTTCATGGAGATCACGGATTCTTTCTCCTTAATAAAACATCTGGTTGACGTCTCCCGGTGCTCCACACGGAAGCTAAAAGTAGAAGCAGTCTTCATTCTTCTATTAGACAGGCTGACAGTGGGCCATTATTCCCTTGTTCGTATCAAGTCTTTTCATTTCTTGCCCGTGTTAAATGGATTTTCACTCACAATGTCCATTTTCAGAGCCCCATGTAATTGTCTTGGTGGGAGGAGGCTGTGTAAAATTAATAAGCAATATCAAGGAGGGAAAAGCAGAAACAAACCATTGTTTCCGGGCCTGTGTGTCTGACATTTAAGGTCCACTGGCTCTGATTGGCAGACCTGGACAACAAAGGCAGCAAAGCTCTGGTGTTGTGTTGACTAATAGAATAAATATGAGGGAAATAAAAGAATGAAGTCATGCACTCCCCTGTCTGATGATGGCATTTCCTGCATGGCCGTGAGGAAGAATAGTGTGGGTGTTAAAGGTCTCTGCAAAGCTGCGTGTCAAGTTTAGGAGCAACGTGTTTGGAATTGCAACCAATTCAGCATTCACCATTTTCCTGTAGTGAACGTCCAGTTTAAAAGTGTGGCATTCAACCATTTATTTAGTTTTTGTATGCAAAGATTTTGAGAAACAGGACATTATCATCACTATTATATATCAGGTCAAGTTTATTTACAAATCACATTTCATAAAACTGGTGCTTTGGGGATGGAGTCTGTTACTGAACTGAATGTTTTTCTCAAGCAATAACTCTGTTTCTGTGGTACTAATAAACAAAGGAAATTCATCATTAATAATATTGTAAAATTCCTCATCCAATAAAGTTCTGTTGCAATAAAAACACTGTTCATTACTACAGTACATAGCACGGACCATAGAAGGGACTTCGCACTGTTTGGCTCAGCTATGAGCCAGAAAGCTAACGCTATGCTAGCACGATTCCAAGTAGATAACGGTGTGTACGTTTGACGAACAGTAAATTGACAGTTTGACAAGAAGACCATCAAGTTTACCCAGAAATGTCATTGTCCCCGAATCAACTTCAAGATTTTCACAACAAATGTCTGGGTAGAAGTAAATAATACCTTAATTAATACCATTAGTACAACTGTCAGACAGGAATAAGTAGTTAATACCACAGTACATTAGTCTCTGTTTATTAATGTACCCTGTTTGCAAAGCAAAGCATTTCTCTCTCAACTGGGTCCCTTATTCTTTATTTATCTTTTTTTTTTTTTTTTTACAAACTCCACTTAAGTTTACCTCCCCGATGTTAAAGTGAAAAAAAAAGAAATCCATTTCAGTCACACACACTATCTTCCCCTTTCATTTCCTCCTGGCAATAGATCTCACATCCCACCACACCATTTTTCATTTTCCTCAAACGAAAAGCACTTGTCAAGTAAAAGTACTTCTGTTTGCATCAGAGAAAACTACAGATGTGTGTACCCCCAGAAACATAGCTGCATTTCTGAAAAACTTCTGGACTGGATGGTGGATGTTGCTCATCACACCACAAAACAATCAAGAATCATTAGTGACATTATAAAGATGTCATCCATTGAGGCGATGTGGGTTTTTTTTTTTGTGATAAAGACAATTACACAGGTGTCATCCTTCGCTCTTTACATCTGCCTTTACAGCTAATGACTCACTTTCCTCCCACTTGCTCATGATTTGGTTCCCTATACGTTCCTGTCTCCCTCCTACGTATCATCTGTACACGGATCAATTTAGTACACGCGCAGTAATAATCACACGCACCAGCTACGTGTATGTGACAGGAGATTCCGTCAGTACTCTGTTAGCGACCGTTAGCAGCTGTGGTTGCTGTGTTTGTCTATATATTTTATAAATGTAGGAGTTGTTGTTGTTGTTGTTTTTGCCTAAACCCTTCAATCAAAACAACAAACAAACAAAAATCTCACTAAGTAATTAAAGTTGAGAGTAGAAATTTCAATTTCATATTTTATCGTGTGTAAACAGACGACGACAATTTGCAGGGTACTGTCTTATCGTTCTGCTGTCAGATTCACAAGAATGTTGGTTTGGATGTGAGAGGAGGCTGTGTGATTTTGGGATTAACTCATTAATCTGTGCTGTCACAAATTGAAGATGTCTCGGCGGTAACGTGAATTAACTGTGACACTAGGAAGTAGTTTTTGTGTACATGTACATTTTGTTTTGTTTGGCGCATTAGTGAGTTAGTTTTTCATTTCCTCTGGGGTTAAACCTTGTGTGAATGCATTTCATTTTAATAGTGATTTGAGATCTGTGTGTTTCTGCCTTTTGATGTGAAGAAAGAAAAGATCTGCACAGAAATGGATATTCCAGCTGTTCTAATACCCAGACTTTCTTTTTTTAATGTTTTATGGTAAAGTTGACTAATATTGCTGGAGATATAAAGGTTCTTGCACTAAAAAGCGTTGGAGGGTTTGTCCCACAAGTGTGTTGGTGAGGAGAAGACGCTGATTCTGGATGTGCGGGTTTCCTGAATCACCAGGTGTAGTAAATCGGCCGTCGGCCAGGAAGCTAAAGAAAGCGTGACAGCCGAGCTCCGTCACATCTCCAGCTTTTTATTCATCTTCTTTACAAAGACAAATATCCCTTTTTGGATCTTCCCCGTGATTTCTGGAATGCTTCCTCTCGCCCGCAGAAAAGAACTGTATCTGACTTCTGATACCCCTCCTGTGTGTGTGGAGGCCAGTGTTAGTGAAGTCTTGAGAGAAAGAAATAAGAGTGCTGGGTATCTATTCATCCTTCAAATGACGGTAGAATATATATATACATATATATATATATATATACACACATATATATATGTGTGTGTGTGTGTGATGAGTTTTTGCAGGATTTATGCACAGCATTTTGTGATTGCCATCGTAGAGAACTCAGCACCGCTGCATCATCCACGCTGAGAATATTGCCCACATCAGTCATATTTCTGTCTCAGAACACTAAAGTTTCTTCACGCGTGGACAGAATACAAACCGTCTCACTGGAGAAGAGCAAGGACAGAGGGTTGAATCTACTACCGCAACATTAACAGTATGCAGCGTCATTCCGCTCTGACAGGGACGAACCGACCACACCGCTGAGTCACAGCCTGAGACGTTCATGACATCCCATAGATCTGTGGATGTAGTAACTACATTGTAGGTTTATTTTATAATTATCAGACGGTCGCTGGTCATCCCGCCATCAACAGCGAGTTCATCTTGTTCTGAAATGCGTGTTTACTGACAAGCTAACGGCACATTTGAGTCTTGTGAATGCCAGAGATTTCTGTCCCTGCGCGGCCGGTGCAGGAGGTTTTTCTGCCTCTCTGATGCCCCCCTAAGCCTCCTTTCAGGGATGATTTACAGAAACCAAACGAGCCTCGGTTTCCTCACTCAGCATTTTCTGACAAATTAATCCCTGAGAGTCAGCAGGGATTTTTATTGCCTTTTAACACTACTTTTACAAAGCCAAGTGTTCCCCAGCAGCCGAGGTTCCCTCAGGGGTTCTAGTTGCCATTTAGGTGCCGTTTCAATATGCAGGAGAGTGAAGTCGCCCCCAGCAGGCAGAGGAGGAACAACGTGCAGTGAAAACGCCCGGTGATCTAAAAAAAAAATCACATGGACATGATTTTAATTAGTTAAACTAGTTGAGATCATCAATTTGTCCTGGTCTTGTGTGCGGGGGATTTTTGGAGGTCCCGTGATTTGGTTCTAGTCCAGAGTTCCATGTTCCTGGAGCTTAAAGACCTCGTTAGTTACATCTGCTAGCCTACATCTTGGTGGAGGTTTGAGTTTGGAAATGAGCCAAGAGAACGACTGAAGGGGCCTGAGCCAGAAAAGGCAACCCAATTGTTTTCCCGGGATAGGTGAACGGCATCGACGTTCCTATTTCCCCTGACGGACAAGTCTTTCAGCGGCGAGCCTCGAGAGTGATGCCTCCAGCCGGCGCACCTGCTCACGCCAGCTCCAGCTCTTGGTAGCAACCGCCGCTCTGCTCTCTCAATAAAGCTCCCCTCCAACGCTTGCTGTTATCAGTTCTTGCAGCGTCGACACACTCGATATTATTTCTCCAACACAACAGAGGAGTTTGCCATCACTCAGAGGGAACAATGAAATCACCCTAACCCCTCGTTATTGAAACATCCACCTGCAACAGATGAGCTTTCACCGTGGATACCAGACACCCGATGTAAAACTTGTTTTTCTTTTCCTGACGTGAATGACATCCAAGCAGAGACGCAGCCAAATACACTGCTAATTCCCACCGTATTTTAGGCAAAAAGAAAATAGGGACGTGAGCATCTTTCCATCCGCTGCTTCTATGTGCAGGTCGGGCGTCGGCTGCCTGAGGTCAGCGCAGACGTTCCCCTCTCCCTCGTCTCTCCTGCAGACGCGGTTTCACGGCGGCATATTAACTCCCAGAGGTCAGAGTCCTGATTGGAAATTAGCTCCTCTCTCAAGGACGGCCTCCCCAAAGTCGCACTTTGTATGCACGTCACTCATCTCTCTGAAGAGCGTTTCCTTTGTCCTCACCCAGCGCAGCGTCACCCTCCGGTCAGAGTGAAACTCTTTTTTTCTTTTACGGAGTGAGTTAAATGCTTAGCTTTGATCTTTGCTTATGCGGAGGTATTTCCATCTCTTGTTAAGTGCATTAACTCCTTTCAGTAAGTTAAGAAAAACCACCTCCAGGAGCATAAAACCTGTTCGGGATTTTTTTTTTTCCCTGGTAATTTCAGCACCCTTTTGTCATCTTGGCCATGAAATCGGCAAGGATTAACATTAACGTGACGGTCAAATGTGGAGATCTGGCTGGGACGAGAGAACGGGGATCAGCTGATGTGGCGCCTTGAACTTTTGCAGTTGGGAAAAAGTGACCTTGCGTGAGTGGAAGACCCTTGCAGCAGAGACACGGTGGGTTCTCTTGCTGCTGGTTCTGCGTTTGCAGTAGCTGCCCGCTCACTGTTGCCCCACAGGCACCAGGCAGGGTGCCAGCGCTTGCAGCCCGTCTGACGGCCGTGCTTTGGCTGAGACGTGGTCGGAGCCTCTGGTGGTCTGCCTGTGCCTGTGCTGGGGTGTGAATCTGTGTGGAGCCGTTGGTTATTTATCGTAGCTGGAGGTCGCTGGGTGCGGGAAGCTTGCAGGGGTCATCATGCATGTGAGCCGGCGTTTGACTCTGGGCTCAGCTCCTCCACACCATCTGCTCGCTGCAGCGCCGAGGCCCTCACGGATCCCTGTAGGCCACTTCAGCAGGTCCAGACCTGGTCCAGAATTAATCTTGCGCACAACGGGCTCTCTGGGTGAGCAGCATTCATTTCTATGAGCTTGTCTCCACAAATGGCGGCTAATTGCATGAATAGTGATGAAGGTTTTTTCCCTGCGTGGTTGGAGGATTACTCACTGGGGAAAGTGTGGTGGTGCTGTCAGGATGTGAGTCAGTGTGAGGAACTCTTGGGCTGAATGTCTGTTTCTGAATAAATTTGTTCAGATTAACGGGCCCACAAAGATGGGGCTTTTCTGTCTGTTCCCTCATAACATCTGACTGGAACGTTCCTGTCAGCTCACTAAATATCAAGAAGGTGCAGGAAACACGGTTTTACATTCATGTCACATTTATTCCAAGTTTCTCAAATGTACCTGTGTTTGAAAATTCAGGGCAAACTTCTCTTTCGTGCTGGAGTTTGACCCTGCGAGCTGTGTGACTGACAGGTGGTGCCAGCGCTGGTGCTCAGAGGCCGACCCCACCCTTCAGTTACCGGTGTCACGGATGAAACGTCGCACGTGAGAATCTCAAACTCGATCATTAAAAAAAATCATCAGACCTGCTGTCAAATTGTCACGTGATGCGGAGCCAATCAGACTGAAGGAGCCATGACCTCCGTGTTTATTCTGGGCTCCGTCACTAAACTGCTAATTCCAGAGAAGAGATGTTTGCAGCTCGACTGCAAACATGAAACCCTCCAGCTCCGCCTGCCGAAACCCTGGTGAAAGATAGAAACATCACTTCCCAGGCACTGAAACAATATCTGAGCTGGAGGACGAGCCGACAAAGGGGTGGAGGCAGGGAGAGGTGGTGGCAGGGAAAGGTGGAGGCAGCGAGAGGTGGAGGCAGGGAGACGTGGAGGCAGGGAGAGGTGGAGGCAGGGAGACATGGTGGCAGGGAAAGGTGGTGGCAGGGAGAGGTGGAGGCAGGGAGACGTGGAGGCAGGGAGAGGTGGAGGCAGGGAGACATGGTGGCAGGGAGAGGTGGAGGCAGGGAGACGTGGAGGCAGGGAGAGGTGGAGGCAGGGAGACATGGTGGCAGGGAAAGGTGGTGGCAGGGAGAGGTGGAGGCAGGGAGACGTGGTGGCAGGGAAAGGTGGTGGCAGGGAGAGGTGGAGGCAGGGAGAGGTGGTGGCAAGCAGAGGTGGAGGCAGGGAGAGGTGGAGGCAGGGAGACGTGGTGGCAAGGAGCGGTGGAGGCAGGGAGAGGTGGAGGCAGCGAGAGGTGGAGGCAGGGAGAGGTGGTGGCAAGGAGAGGTGGAGGCAGGGAGCGGTGGAGGCAGCGAGCGGTGGAGGCAGCGAGAGGTGGAGGCAGCGAGAGGTGGAGGCAGGGAGAGGTGGTGGCGTTTACAGAATCAAGCTGCTTTTGTAAATTAGAATAAGCGATGGTGAGAAAGCTGAAGAGAGAGAGAGAGAGAGTAGCCTTGATCACTTCTGGAAAGAAATATTCTTTTGAGAAGAGTGAACGCAGCAATGATCTGGTTGGATCCGGTCACATGATTTCTGTGGTCGCCCTCACGCGCTCTGTGAGGAGGAACCGGTTCTACGGGCCTGAGTGTTTCAGACGAACTTCACACCCGCACCGCCCGGCCGTTTGCTTCCACCCAGGGGCTGACGTTTGAATGAAACCCAGGCACTGGGACACTCAGGAACGCTCGCTGCCTTCATTCGCTTCGCCAGTTTTCTGTCATGTACCAATTAACACAGGTGCCGTTACCCAGAAAATGTAATTTGTGAGAGGTAACAAGGCGTGAAAGAGACTCTAATCACCCCTGAATTCCTCCCCCCGCCTGCACCAGGTCCACTTGCTCCATACTGGGTTCTCAGAGTTCTCATTAGAACCAGAAATCCTCCAAACCTGAGTCCAGGTTCTCTTTTGTCATCGCTGAGTCAGCATTGACGGTACTGTCCAGCGATCCAGCAGAAAAAAACTGGATCTTGGACACTCACTGACTCCCTATTGGGCAAAACCTGGACTTAAACTGAACTGGACTTTGTATTCAGACTCCCTCTGATCCTCCTGAACTCCGGAGCCACTCGTTCCTGCTACTTTACAGCTTTGGTTCCTGCCACATTCCTGACAGTTCATGTTAGCAGTCGTAGAACTCTAGGTATTTGCATAACCTACAGTTACATGATGTATTTATACTCGCATTTATACTGCTGTCTTTTTGTCAATTATGTTCATCCTGGTAATACTGCATACCTGCACTGCACGCGTACCTGCGTCACACTACTTCTATGCACTGGTTCGATACCAAAGAGTATTTTCATTGTATTCTTTGCATCAAAGACAAAGTTTGAAAGTTAATTCATTTTGAGCTCAAACCTATTTTCTCATTTCCTATCCAATTGAAGGGCAGCACATTTTTCTTCATTCATAAAACATTCCAAGTGCAAACTGAAATATCGGGACGTTCCTCCTTCGCCCTGGTACTTGTAGTTTTTTCCTCCTTGACAGAAGAAAAATGAAGCTTTTCCATAAAAAAAATAATAAATTATATTTCAGGGAAGCTTTGCTACATTGAAGCTCTGGGGATTGTATTCCTTCCCCCTGTATGTACCTCAAAATGTTCATAAATATTATGATATTATATGAATGACTGTGACCAGAGTCGCTCATTTCAAGGAACGCTTCCTTCTCCTGGTTTCCTGGTCAATGCTGCCCCCTGGTGGCAAAATAAAGACCCCTGTTCAAAATATTCCAGAGACACACGTGATCTTAATCCGAGCCTTTCATCGCCCTCCAGGGGAAACATAGGGGGAGGATGGAGAAGAGACGACCCCTGACCCCTGACCAAACCGGGAATCTGCCATCAGTACGTTTTACTTTCTCCTGCCTGCTGGGTTCTACTGAGGAAAGAAAACAAGGAAAAAGGAACTCACTTGAATGAGCTGCTGCTCTCCCAGAGGACCTTGTTGAGACTGTAATAAAAAGAGGTTTCAGTTGCTAAAACTAAGCTTCTTTTGGGAGAAAAAAAAAGGGAGAGTAAAACTGACGTAAACAGTAACTAGCCCCTGATAAAACCTTTGCACTAATCACCCCACGTACCCTAACCCAGTTTCACAACTGTGACTGTGAATTTTGAGTTTATAAAGAAAACGAGGACATCTGAAAAATAAAGCTTCGATGCTGAAGGAGTCGGGTTGCTACATAGAAAAATATCTCAACCAGTCACGTTTCCAACGACCTTCACGCGTCTGGAATCTCTGAAGCTTCCGTCAGTCTTAGACAGGAGTTTAATACTTGAACTAAATCCCCGTAGCAGGTACGGCGAGTCGGGCCTTCTTTGTCCTCGCGTGGTCGGTTGTCTCCTGGCGTCAGGAGGCAGGTGGATTATCTCAGGAATCCAGCTCAGCTCGAAAGTCAAGATTTATAAAAACTGGTTTTATCTGTTTGGTAGGTTTATAACCAGCAGCAAAATGATCACAAGTTATTTCGCAGCGTGACTCCAGATTGTTGAGCTGGAATCGAGTGGTCTGGCTCTTGTCACGTGAAAGTGGCAGCGTTTTAAAAAAAGAGCCAGAGGCTGATGTCAGCGGAGGAAAGAGGAGAAGTCAGGAAATAAGCCAACATTTGGAGTTCCTCATTTGAAATATCAAAAAAGAAATACCATTCGAGGTAAACCTAGTTTTTGAAAACTTGGTAAGTCAACTCTTGAGCGAGTGTTTGTTTGCTGGATACACACTGAAGCTCTTTTGGGGGGAAAAAACACCACAATCTGTCCAAGTAATTTGCTAACTCAGGCCCACGAGCCGTCAACCTTTTCGTTCTCTCTTGATTCAAATGTCCTATTTGGACTAAATGAACTATTCAAGCCGTTCATATGTTTTTATACCTCGCCAGAAACCTGTCAGAGGGAGTTTCTGATACATTAGGCTACTTATTAACTCTGCATTAATGCATCTTATCTCAGCTGTGCAGGTGGGTTTCGACAGTCACTTAAATCATTAACCCTACGCTCACACATCATCGAGGTTCCGGATTCTAGAATTGTGTGCCACCTTTCAGAAACGATATACAGCTGTGGTTCAGACGCGTTCCTCTGCATTTCGTCCTGATGTTGATCGAGGAGGAACAAGCTGTCATAACTTGTATCAGAAAAAAGGTGTGTGTGGTATTTTGATGATGAGGGGAACCGCAATCCCACCGCCCCGGTACGTCTCACACAAAACACTGACACGGTTTCAACTTGTGATAATCACAAACTGCATTCCGACGGGATCAGCGGTTCCATTCAATATTGGATTGTAAGGGTGATTATTTGAAAGGGTGCGGTTTACTGGTTGCAAAGCATACAAGTGGAAGGTTATGGCGCGTCTGCTGCGCAACACAACATTCCGGCTTTTAACCGTTTGCCAGCGATTACAACGAATGTGCCGTGTACGCAGGCGTAGACCCCTGCTGGAGGCTGAGATACCCTAATCATCATAAATTACAAGTAGAGTTCAGGACCAAGGAGTTCTCCAGGGTTCAGCTGCCTGACAGAATCAATTACTGTGTTAAATGACGTATTAATGGAGTACAAGTGTGGAAGTGGAGCCAGACCTCCTCCAGGTCAAGCTAACGGCAGAGGGAATTTAATGAAAATGTCCAGAGACGCGAGTCACTGCCTGTATGCTTTGGTATATCGTGTTGTAAGTGAGACCAGCAGCAAACGGACTCGGTGAACGTCGTCCAGATCATCAGTCACAACATAGTACAGCGGTGACGGCTTCCTCTCGGTGCGACGGCAACCAGCAGGATGTGGAGGAATGTGAAGGAATCGTTTCAAAGCCAGCCGTTGAAATCAAACACACCTCGCTGAAAAACCACCGTGGTGACCCCATGAATGTCCCACTACATTAATGTCTAGCTGGCAAAGAGCTGCTGCAGCCAAGCTAACGTTTGAATGTTGTTAACAAACGTTAGCTCAGCCGATGTGATTTGGACTGGACCGGGTCTTTGTTGGTCCCGACCCTTCACCTGTAGGAAATCCAACATTGAACAACTCACGTTATGTCGATGATGTAATGTGGGTGAGTTTTTTTTTTTGCTCTCTTATTATTCAATTCAATGCAATTATTCAGAACTGGTTGGCGTAAAGAGACATTTATCTTCAGCGTTCACCTTCCAACATGATTCTGGAGATGAGGACAAGAACTGTCCTCAGATATCACGCACGATTGTATTTCTCAAAGCTCATTTGAAAGCTAATTTTCCATTTTTCATCAGGTTTAATAGAACTGTGACTACAATTTCCGACAGGGAAAACAAGTCAAGTCAAGTCAGTTTTATTTGTCCGGCGCCAAACCCCAACCAAAGTTCTGTCCTGACTCTGTCCAAGTCGAGCAGGTCCAGCACCTCCCTCCTTCAATGAACCTCCACCCAACAATTCTCCATCACCAGCACATCCTGCAACAGCAGCCACCAGAACCTTCCTTTACCAGCAGGAAGGTGGAGCAGATCCAGGATCAGTGGGGACGGAGAGAGAGCAGGAGAGCAGGACAGAGACAAAGACAGAGAATGGAGGAGGACAGAGAGACAGAAGGAGAGAGAGGGACAGAGAGAAAGAGAAGAGAATAGTTGCAATTCTTTGCTTGCCCTGATTATGATGCGTAACACCATGTTTGGACCCGTGCAGTCAATTTCCTTTATTGTTTTTTAGATTTACTGCAGGAATCCTAATTTCATTTTTCTTGTCATTTGTAAGTTTGTATTCATTTTTTACCATCTGTGGTTTGGGTGATGTGTCCTTACACTGATGTGTGGAATATATGTATTTGTGTGTATTCATTTTAAGAAAAGTACAGCATCTTTTTTCCCGTAATAACGTCCAGGCTGAGAGACGGACGAGGGTAAAAACGGGACAAAAAAAGACAAATACAAATTAGTTGTGCCGCACGTGTAAAGAAACATTCATACCCATTTTATTATGACATAAAGTAAAGAAAATCTTTGTGTGTAATAACCATACACACACACACACACACGTACAGTATGATGATTATAATTTTGAACATTCTACAGACTGGAAGGTAAAAGGTAAACAGGTTCAGGATGAAAAGCTCCCATAACCCCAAAACTTCACATAAGCAGCTATTAAACGAAGAGTAAGTCTTTGGTGCACGGTTCAGATTTTGGTCGAAATGAAAAAAACAAAACTTCAGGAGGGCAATGCAGCTAAATTCCATACAATTACTTGACAACGTAACCGTTTTAAGTGCCACACAAAAAGGTGAATGGATCAAGTTTGGCTGCAGACTTGAGCTGCAACGGAAACGCAGACAACGTTCTACGAGCCACTGGGTTCCGTCCGTCGAGCATCGTTGGGTCTCATCAACACCAGGCTGCTTGTCTACTTCTCCACGAAACGGGAGTCGTACAAGTGTGGAACCAAAGATGACACTCCCCTTGATTCACTCGACCTCTTCTATCGGCACCGATTCATTCCAAGAAAACAAACAAGAATTCTTTGTTGTTTTCATTCTCAAAACAGCATCCAACTCAAACTTTTTGACCCCCCCCACCCCCAACTTGAACTTCGCATCATTCCTCTACTAATTAATCTCTACTAAAAGTCTAAATCCCTGCCAGTAACGACACCCTCAGCAAACAGACTGAGGGGGACCAGTTCTAGATCAGTTCCAGCAAAGGCCTGCCTGAGTTATCGTCAACGCCTCGACCTCGAGGGCTGAGATTTGCTCCTGGTGGAATAAGCAACAAGAGTTAAAAAGGTGACTGGCATTCATATGTCAAAGAACCTGATCGGACAGCATTCACAGCACATCTGTACAGTCAAGGCACTACGTAGGCATCTGGCGAGGGGATCCAGGTCGAAGCGTGGACCCGCAAATAATGCCAGGAGACGTCCCGCACACATCCATCGATTGTCTCAATCAGGCATCCCCGTCTTCCTCTTTTTAAACTGTCTGTGTGCACAACTGCTTGTTGATTGTAAACATGACAAAAGTCATTCCCACGGTGAAAAAAAAACCCAAACCTTCAACTTGATCATTGCTACGAGAGGAGCAAACTGCATCAGGAACTCTGTTCAGTATTTCACACTCACCATTTCATTAGGTTGACGAGTTTTACCCACTTTTATACTCACCATTTAAAAAAAAAAAAAGAACCATACAGCGGCGGTTCATGATCTCCTGAAGGTGTGCAAATTAGAGAAAATATATAGAAAGCTTCATAATAACCATTGCAACCATGACAGATGTGTAGCAGGTACGTAGGTAGATGAGAACATCGTGGTTGAGAGGTACTTTGAATGACAAGGCACAGAGAAAACCCATGAGGGGAGATGTATCCTTCACATATGTAAACATACATATTAAAGCACATCCAGATGTTCTTCACATCCGAAAAAAACATTTTAAAGCGATACGCCACCCAAAATGTATATTTTACCTTTCAACTTTGATTAGAGGTTAAAAGACAAGAGTTGAGAGTTTAAGAACCAACGGTTGTTGGAAGCCGGTGGCTACGGGGCGCCATTAGCTTGACCCTGATGTTACGTGGCTGCCTCTTGCTGCATTCCGGAGTGGCCAACAAATGATGCACCGGTGAAACGTCACTGTGAGCTAAAGGCGCCTACTTGGGGGAACTTGAAAGGCAAAATGTACTTTTTGAATCTCCATTTAGCACGGAAAGGCTTTTGGCGTAGTGAACAGCATCGGAGATGGTGAAGAATATTCTTGAGCTCTCTTCTCCATCGGGTCCCTTTGTTTCAGGATAATATCCCCCTCTTTGCAGAGCATCGAGTACTGAGGTACTACACTGAGCCAAGAAAACCTTGACCCCAAATTCCCCAAAATCCTTGCGGACCTCTCGCAGAGCCCCAACCCCTGCGGCGTCTAGAAACAAGACGGCACTGCAGTCTATCACTATGCTACGTAGTGACGTTTTCTTGTTGGGCATCAACTTTACGCTGTCGGCGGCTTCGCCATCCTCTTTACCTGCGAAGTTCTTCTCTGAGTTATTATTTGGAATTCCTTCCCCTTCCTTCTCTTGCTGCTTGCTCTTCTTTGTGAACTTCATGCGCCCTGTTTTCTCCCTCACCGGGTCGAGCCCTACACACTTGTAGAGATGCTTCTTGAATAAACTCTGGTTTGCGTAATAAATTGGAGCAGCGTATCTGAAGACAGCCACTCCTGGATGTGTCTGCAGGCCATGGTAAGCAGAAAGGGCTTCATAATGTTCTCTGGTTGCAGCTCGACCCAGCTCCAGGACCTGGGCTTGCTGGGTACGGCCCAGAACGCAGAAGGCTGACACTAAAACCCCCACGAGGAGACCCAGCTCTGTGTTAACAAGCGCTGAGGTCGCCATGGTGATTAGCCAGATGGAAGCATCGACACGGCTGGCGCGCCACATGCTGGGAACCTCCGTGAACTTTCGCAGAGCACCGCGGAGGTTGACCACGATGATGACGGCTAAAACACATCTGGGCAGAAGGAAGCAAGACAGAAGGAAGGTCAAGATGAGACAGTGTTCATAGAAAAATACTCTGAAAAACAGGTTAAATATTCTACCAAACACATGAGACTAAAACCCGCAAAGTCCGATCTTTGCTATTCCTTATTCCAGAATCATGTTTAAGGCTGCAGCCATTATTTTTATCATCTCTGTAGGTAAAACTGAACATCTGCAGGCAAAGCCAGCAGAGTCAACATAAACCCTGAACTATAGCCAGTTACCTGTGTTTGTCTACCCTTGGAAAAAAAAAAACCCAAGGAAAAAATGTACAAGAATTCAAACAAGAACACTGGGATGTACGACACATGAAATCAAATATGGATGAGTACTGATTCTGATCTTTGTCCTGGCTTCAATTATTAGGGTGAGA
Source organism: Aulostomus chinensis (assembly GCF_037954235.1). Classification (NCBI taxonomy): domain Eukaryota; kingdom Metazoa; phylum Chordata; class Actinopteri; order Syngnathiformes; family Aulostomidae; genus Aulostomus; species Aulostomus chinensis. Next base: position 26,251,300 of record NC_141332.1, on the reverse strand, counting down.
TGGATGTTGGTTAGGGTGAGATGGATGTTGGTTAGGGAGAGATGGATGTTGGTTAGGGAGAGATGGATGTTGGTTAGGGAGAGATGGATGTTGGTTAGGGAGAGATGGATGTTGGTTAGGGAGAGATGGATGTTGGTTAGGGTGAGATGGATGTTGGTTAGGGAGAGATGGATGTTGGTTAGGGTGAGATGGATGTTGGTTAGGGTGAGATGGATGTTGGTTAGGGTGAGATGGATGTTGGTTAGGGTGAGATGGATGTTGGTTAGGGTGAGATGGATGTTGGTTAGGGTGAGATGGATGTTGGTTAGGGTGAGATGGATGTTGGTTAGGGTGAGATGGATGTTGGTTAGGGTGAGATGGATGTTAGTTAGGGTGAGATGGATGTTAGTTAGGGTGAGATGGATGTTAGTTAGGGAGAGATGGATGTTGGTTAGGGAGAGATGGATGTTGGTTAGGGAGAGATGGATGTTGGTTAGGGAGAGATGGATGTTGGTTAGGGAGAGATGGATGTTGGTTAGGGAGAGATGGATGTTGGTTAGGGAGAGATGGATGTTGGTTAGGGTGAGATGGATGTTGGTTAGGGTGAGATGGATGTTGGTTAGGGTGAGATGGATGTTGGTTAGGGTGAGATGGATGTTAGGGTGAGATGGATGTTAGGGTGAGATGGATGTTGGTTAGGGAGAGATGGATGTTGGTTAGGGAGAGATGGATGTTGGTTAGGGAGAGATGGATGTTGGTTAGGGAGAGATGGATGTTGGTTAGGGTGAGATGGATGTTAGTTAGGGTGAGATGGATGTTGGTTAGGGTGAGATGGATGTTGGTTAGGGTGAGATGGATGGATGTTAGGGTGAGATGGATGTTGGTTAGGGAGAGATGGATGTTGGTTAGGGTGAGATGGATGTTAGTTAGGGTGAGATGGATGTTGGTTAGGGTGAGATGGATGTTAGGGTGAGATGGATGTTAGGGTGAGATGGATGGATGTTAGGGTGAGATGGATGTTGGTTAGGGTGAGATGGATGTTGGTTAGGGTGAGATGGATGTTGGTTAGGGTGAGATGGATGGATGTTAGGGTGAGATGGATGTTGGTTAGTGTGAGATGGATGTTGGTTAGGGTGAGATGGATGTTGGTTAGGGTGAGATGGATGTTAGGGTGAGATGGATGTTAGGGTGAGATGGATGTTAGGGAGAGATGGATGTTAGGGAGAGATGGATGTTAGGGTGAGATGGATGTTAGGGAGAGATGGATGTTAGGGTGAGATGGATGTTAGTGATCATTTTGTTTCATGAATTCTATTTTAGTCCAACCTTACATTTTTTATCCTCATGTCCTGACAGATGCAGTCAAGCAACAACCCCCTGAGAGGCAAAGTCATTGTGCGAGTGCTAAAAACTGCCGTTCCTCGAGCGGCCACTCGAGGTCTGTCTCCAAATGTCTTTACAATCCTGCGTCTAACTTTAGGCAGAGCTCACCGCCTGACTTTGCCGACCGTGTGAGGGGTGAATTTAAATACATTTCACACATTTAAACTCAGATTACAGCTCAAGTTTTTTGCATATGGTTGTGGCCTGTTTGAGTGACAGCTTGAGGCAACACTGCTTTAGTCTCTTACATATTGCTTAACGCAGCAGAACTACATCCCTACTTTTCAATTCATGTTCCTGGGTACAGCCCATTCCAAAGCATTAGTCAGGAAGAAATGTCAGCTACCTACCTACTCACTCGCTCAGTCCAATTCTCATCCAGTCTAAACTAAAATTGAAAGCTGAAATGGTATTTCAAGAGTGTCCAACTGCTGACAACCTTCAGAGGGTCACAGGATCGACGGCTGGTCCTCAGAGTCAAAAATGTGCTCGAGTCTCTCCAGTGATGAACAGACTCGCCTGAGAGGCCGAGACTGAAATGACTGGGCGAGTCCAGCGTGACTGCCCTGACCAGCTTTCAGAACTATGCGCTATTTTTAGGAAACAGGTGCAACTCTGTGCTCAAACACACTCATAGTTTGAGTTCTCACAATCCCTCTTGACTTACTAAATATGCAAATGGACGTTGTTGGGTTTTTTTTTGTTTCCCCCATCGATTCCTGCACAGCTGCTTTTACTTCCTCCATCACTCCTTTGAGTGTGCGAATTTTTCACGGCACGTTTACTGAATCTGAAGTAATACTGACTTAAACGTTCACCCGTAAGCTATGAATTATTTTAAATACTAAAAACAAACAGATCTGATCCGTCTATCAGACTATTCAGTGCTTATGAGGAGATTAAGGAGCAGCAGCAGGTATTGAAGGCGACTTGGGAGATGAAGGCTCACTAACTTCTGAAGGGAGTAGAACAGCGGTGCGATGACCAGCAGCACCAGCAGCAGGACAAGGGCGGTGACAAGTCCGGACATCTGAGTCTGGCACCCTGTTGACTCCTTGACGAGGGTCTTGGTCAGCGCGGCGCTGGTGGTGAAGCAGCGGAAGAAAGATGGCAGGATGTTGCAGAAGCCGATGGCGTACATCTCCTGATTGGCGTCCACTTTGTAACCGTGCTTCTTGGCGAACATCTCTGACAGTGACACCGTGATGGCAAAGCCAACGATCGCAATGGAGAAAGCGTCGATGGCCACGTTGGGGATGAGAGACCATAATGGCAGCTGAGGGGGGAGGAAGCCTGTGGGGATGTCACCAGCTACATCTGAGCCATAATCGGTGTTGAAGTTGCCAAAATGCGAGGACGCCGTAGCAATTATCACCACAAAGAGTTCAAAGGGAATTGGAGCCTGGGCAAAGACAATAAACACACAAAAAGGGTTCTGCTCTGTTATTCTGGTCAATTTTGACTTTGAAAGCCATCGTACTGCAGAGAAATCTAGATGATTCATCCTGCATGTTTGCCCTGGGTGTGTTTTTAGGACATTTCTGTGCATGTTCTGTTAGTCTAACATGAACTTTGTACCTCAAAATAATTGCTCAACAGCTGTGATTTGACTTTGATTCTACTAAGTTGTTTGCAGAACCTAAAACCTGACCAGAAACACGTACAGCAGTTTGGATTTTAAACTTGAAACCACTTTAACACAAATATGAATATAATCCTCATTCTGTGCATAAACATACAGCCTGCTCAGCGTTTGATCTGAAGGCAGTGGTGGAGATGGTAGCGAACGCAGGGGAACATCTTTAACAGCTTTTCAAAGTTGGGATGAGAACGTTGCCTCCGGCAGGGGACCCCAGACTTCTCTTTCCTTGGCGCCTGAACCTACACAAACAAACCACGAATCCAGCGACGGCCAATAGGATGGCCAGAAATTGGAAAGCTAATCTGAGGCAAACTTAACGTGTGTAGTTTGCGTCATCTTGGTTTTTAGCAATGATCTTAATTCCGTGGTTGTGGGTAGAGTCTGTGTGTGCCGTCCCCATAAACACGTGAGGTAGTAAATGCTGTCAAATCTGGTAATTTCCACCAATGCCTGAAGGTGGCGCTAGATGACAATATGATTGACTAGTTTGTATTAATCTGGACCTACGTTTTTTGCGTACTGCACTGGTACAAGACCTCTGATCCTTGTGCCTCTTGTGACTGGCGGTTTGCAGAACAATGTTGATTTCCCTGCTTTATCAATGTGTTACTCATTGCAAATGCTTGTGGAAAAAAAGGCATCTGACTGACAGCAGGCGTTGGGGGATATACATTAAAATGTCTCAGCCAGCTGCCATCAGACCAACCACCTGTGACTGCTGGTGTATTTGTGCAGGTGTGTGTGGTGGGGCAGTCCAACATACAGCTGTGACTATAACTGTGTTCCACCCAGCACTCTAGTGGTCGAAAAGTGGGATAAACCATAAAAGTGACAGCTAGTAAATACATTTGCCGACTTGTTCAACCCGAACATTTGCGCTGCAAGAACGGCGCTGAAGTTTTACCTTCAGTTTGGCTTTGAAGCGGTTGTTCAGCTCCTTGGTGGGTATCAGGATCAGCAAACACACCAAGCTGGTCACCAGGTCACAAATGTTGGTGTTGCCCAGGTTGCTGAGGAGGCTGTACCAGGTCTTGAACAGAGTGAACCAGCCCTGGGGTCTGGGGAGCTTCAGACCCAGAAGGTACTTGATCTGGGAGGTGAGGATCGTCAAGGAGGCCCCTGTAGCGAAGCCACTGAGAAGGGAGCCGGAGAGGTACACGGAAACAAAGCCTACCTGGAAAATACCCATCAATACCTGAGAGCAAGAGGAAGAGAGGAATTTTAAGTGTCAGGTTCCAACTGAGTATTTATCTCTTAGAGAGCAACCCTCACGTGACCAGATGTTTCTAGGATGACGTACCTGATAAACCCCAGCGGTGAAAGTAACAGTGACTCCTACAGTGATTGCGTAGCAGCTCCTGTCACACGCCACTTCAATGCTGTCGTTCCCATGGCCTGCCAGCAGGGCGGCGCTGACATTACGACTGATGCTGCTGCTCTCTGTGAGGTATCCCGCCAACGCTAACTCCCTATCCACAACCTGACCCACAAGCAGACAGAGCACCCCGAAAATCCCCACCGAGATGTGTCTGGAGGTGCCTAAGATGGCGTAGATGATGGAGGAGAAGAAAGAAGTGTAGAGGCCATAAATAGGGTCCTGGCTAGCCAATAAGGAGTAGGCTATGGACTGGGGGACCAACAGGATTCCAACAATCAGTCCGGACATGACGTCCCCCAGGATCCAGTCCCTGAGCTGGTAATGTGGCAACCATTTCAAAATGGGAACAAAGCCCAGTATTCTGGATTTGGCCTTCTGTGGGGTGCATGAGCAGTGTTTCTTTAGCCGCCGGGACGCGACGGTTCGCCAGCTTTTGTCCGTCTGCTTCTCCACTCGCTCCAGGATGAGGGGTCGGTGCTGGTCGCCCTCAGCACCATCTTCTGCTGTTGTACAGCAGCCATCTCCGTGAGTCATGGCAAAGTTTTCTTCTGTGGAAAAAAAAAAGGAAACCCCAACAACGTCTGTTAAGCCAAGTAAGCATACCAGCTTTATCTTCATGTTGAAAACTGATTACAGCGGGCAGAACACGTGACACGGAGCAGGACTGTGGTAGAGCTTTGTGATTCAGACTAAAAAAAAAAACAAAAAAACACGCTCATAAATCGAAGTGGAATCGGTCACTTAAAGGGCAACATATTACGACGATTGTGAATAGAGACTTTTTCCAAAACTCTTTGCAAAGAGGTTTCTTGATGTAATAAATCCGTAGAGAAGTGGGGGTCATTTTCTTGTAGACTTCACACAACGTGAAACAAGTATTCAGCGCCACATCTAAAGTGACATCTCGTGCATACGCGGGTGTTTCTGGTATCTTGCTGAGGCATGATATTTATCTCGTAGTATTGCACAAGAATGATAAGTTCTTCTTCTCCAAAAACATCCGGACCAGGACAAGGACCGGACACCACACACACACACACACACACACACACACACACACACACACACACACAGTACTGCATGCACGTCTGAAGCAAACTTCCAACACTTGTCCCGAATTTTCAGCCTTTATTAGTTGTTGGGTTTTTTCATTTTCCTCTCTCTCTCTCTCCAAAAACTGTTGCCGATCCGGGAATTACTATGATCAAAATTCATGACTTTTCCTTTTCCTTCATGACCAAACGAACTGTTGTGAGCCTATCACGTTAAAAAACTACATTCATTTTCCCAGCAGTGCTTGATTCAGTCACACAATAATTCACAAAACTAATATAAACCAAGATCTCCATGTTCGTTTCTGATCACTCACTCTTTTACGTGTATGTTTATGTATTTAAGCAAGAGGGTATATCTGCATTAGGATAAAGATATATCTATTTAACAGTGTACATTTGCAGGGCTTGTTACATTTTTCAGGTGTTTAAAAGGTGAAATATCCATCCAAACCTTCTTTTTTTTCCCCGTGGATGTGAGTTTGATCTTCCTGGATCTGCTGTCATAAAAGTTCGAATTTTGAAATCATTTGCTTGTCTCATTGTTTTTGTTCCATCAAGAGACTCATTTGAGGTTAATCATCGTAAAAGTGATAACAGGATTACATCAACGTCGCTTTCCCAGTGGAACGTGTAGCGAACGGGATTAAGGGTCACGCCTCCAGGCTATTAATAACCTCGACGCTATTTGTGTGTCAATGCTCCCACGTATTAGACTTTATGTGACTTTGGAGAAGAGCAACATTGGATATTCCACTACTAAAAAGCCCCGCATGTTCATACGTGCTTTAATCCACCAACACAAGCAGGTTAACCAGCGAGTCCCTGACCCGGAGCTGCGCCGACGGGGCGATGAATGGACACCATTGTAAACAAGTCGCCAACGTGGACGCCCGCGGAAACTTTTAGCCAGGGTTTTAAGTTCCGAAAGGCGTCGTTCTCTCCCTCCAGCAGAGAGGAAAGCGCCGCTGTCGAGGAGTTCAAACTCACCTGAGCTCCAATCAGTCGAAGTTCACGAAGCACAGCGGCGGTATCCTCGGAGTCGGACGGTTTTTATTCCGCCTCAATTTCATTTTACATTCGCTCCCGTGCGTGATGACGTGTCAGCGTAGAGCGTATGACCGGTCACGTGACCGGCAAAAAAAAAGACGCTGACTGAAAGGAAGATGGAAATCTTTAAGGTGAAAACATGTAGAAAGTAACAATCACAACACAATCCATGACTAAAAGCCTATAACAAAGCACTACGAATAATACATGTTGTTATATCTTTTTAATCTATCTGTAATGTCCTTCTACCACTATTATTATTATTATTATTATTATTATTATTATTATTATTACTACAAAATGAAAGTGGTGTTGAAATCATTTTTCAAATGTGGCGAAGTTAACGCTGATCGAAGGGGTTATCGAAGGGGGGGACAAAAACCAAGCCCACCAGCCGGGACCTCCTCTACTGGTTCAGAGGGACGGGGTAGGAAACAGCCCACTGGTCCGCAGCACCGTTTGACGCTGACGAACGACACGAGCAGGTTGACACGCTGATTGCTGCTTAATTACAAGAAGTAAAGAAGTTGACCCTGACGTGATTTGAACACGCAACCTTCTGATCTGGAGTCAGACGCGCTACCGTTGCGCCACAGAGTCTTGTGAGAGTTTAAATCTGGAATTTGAAAACTAGTCATTAGGATGCTGAGCCATTATTTCACCTGGGGAGGCTCGTCAGTGGCGTCACGGTAGCGACGGGCTTTACAGCCGCAGTGCCCTGCAGGACAGTGAGGAGTGAGTCCATGTGAATGCTGCCAAAAAAACACTTCGCGTCAATCGAGCATGAACATTTTAAATTCTGTAGCTCTTCATACACATGGAGATCATAGTTTATAGTACACATTTCCAAGCCAAGAATTTCACCCTGACGTGATTCGAACACGCAACCTTCTGATCTGGAGCCAGACGCGCTACCGTTGCGCAACAGAGTCCTGACAATGAAATGACGTCATCGCATCTTTAACATAAACATTTATTGATCCTCCATTTGGGAAAAATCGGAAAAGGATGTTCCCTGACCGGGAATCGAACCCGGGCCGCGGCGGTGAGAGCGCCGAATCCTAACCACTAGACCACCAGGGACCGCTGAAAAAAAGTGGATCACCATAAAAAAATAGGAAAAGAAAAAATAATGTGTGTGTGTGTAAAGCATCAGTTCCCTGAAGTTCACTTACATCAGGGGTCAGGGGGTTTTGTCAGCAGCTGATGAACTAGCTAGCTAATGTTAGCTTCCTCTGCTAGCTGGTTACAACCTGGACAATGTATTTTACTGCTAGCTGGCTAGCTATCCAAGCTAACGATTTAGTCTTTGCCTCTTGGTTTATCTCCGAAGTATTAATTTAGAGATTTATTTTTAATTATTATTTTTCTGCTGTGAAAGTTCACAAAACCGTTTGTCTGGTCCGATGTCAACGCCTCAGACACACCTGGTGTGCCTGTGCATGCATCTGCGTGCACTCTAATGTATTTGATGGGTTCGAGAACATCCTGCCGAGGGCTCAAACTAGTGAAATACTCAGGTTAAATAGAGCTTGTGAGTATGAACAATAGCAAGACAGAGGAATCCCAGGTGGTTATTAAACTTGAGAAGGTATCATAATCCCAGAATTGTAATTGGATGGAGGCTTATGTCCACACATGACCGTTTAAACTCGCCTTTGTAATCCGTGTATTCTTCTCTCATCCACCTGCAGAGTTGGTTGGAAGAACAGAGGGATTACAGGCTGTTGGAGACCAGACCAGGACTTGAACAGGTAGAAGCGCTCGTTTTCTGTCAGCCTGTCAGGTTTCTGTTTGGGGTTTTTTTTTTTTCTGTCAACATTTGAACAAAATACTATTAATAATGAGATAATATCATATAAGAGTTATGCAAACAAAGACTAAAGTGAGAGACTAGTGGAAGAGTAACAGAATGTTCAGTCTTCATAACTGATTAGTAAATTATTCACTGGACTGAGCGTCATGTAGGAATATGAAACTATTGGAGTTACGTACATTCCTCTCTCATATTTGTCTGATATGTGGACACCACCACCCACAGTCAACAGACCCTGAGTAAGAGCAACAAGAATGTTTCCGTGGACCTGAAATGGCAAACAGTGGAATCTGAAAGAGGGCATTTATTTTGCCCTTGAGACGAGAGCGCAGGTCGTTGCTTATAATAATCACACTGTGTCCGTCGGTTAAATAGAAAAAGACACAAGCTAACGTGGCTTAAATAGAAAAAGACACAAGCTAACGTGGCTTAAATAGAAAATGACACAAGCTAACGTGGCTTAAATAGAAAAAGACACAAGCTAACGTGGCTTACATAGAAAATGACACAAGCTAACGTGCTGACAGGCTTGCGATCCCCACACATTCGAGTGTCTTCACATCGCTTTGGATGCTCAGCCCTCAAACTCAGCTTCCGCTTGGTTCGTCTCCATCTGATTATCTGAAGTCAGATTACGGAGGTGGCAGCTCCGGCAAGGAACTCCAAACCTGCCTTTTCCTGACCACCTGAGTTAGCGTAGCTCAGCTAATACATCCCAGTGTTTATGCCAAATCACCACGGCACTGGCAAAGAGTAAACACAGCTCTTGACCCTGACGTGATTTGAACACGCAACCTTCTGATCTGGAGTCAGACGCGCTACCGTTGCGCCACAGAGTCTCACGAGAGCGAGAGTAGGAATTTTAGGGTGATTTTTTTTTTTCAAGGAGCAGTGTCTTAAAACCATGTTGCTATGCAGAACATGGAGGAAAGCTGCGTCCACAGGAGCGTAAAAATGGCGTGGTATCTTTGAGGTTCAGTGTCACCCGCTCAAACGCCGAAGTTTGTTCCGTCTGCCCTGGCGGGCAGCAGGAGAATCATCGGTTATCACTTCAAACCAACATCATTCACCAGATCCAGATCAGGAATAAGGACTTGATGTAAGAACAAAGATGTTGACCCTGACGTGATTTGAACACGCAACCTTCTGATCTGGAGTCAGACGCGCTACCGTTGCGCCACAGAGTCCCTTTTCAGAACCACGGTTAGAAGTACAAATCTTAAGTGAGGCTGTGATCAAACGCCACCACGGACACATGACCTCAACGTCACCGCAGCTTTCGTGCCTCTTTAGCTTCAACCGTGACGGCGTCTCATTTTTTCCCCCCAACAACCTCTGTAGTCTTTCCTATCTGCTTGTTAGCGGCCACCATTTTGAAGACACACAACCGCCGCACTTCCTAGTTTGTCACCTGACTCTCCTCGTAGAGTTGCAGTTGTAAATCTTGGGTCTCCGGCAGCCTCACATAGAAAGTATTCGCTGCATTCAGGATTCACTAAGAAATCATTCGAGGGGAAACTTCCTGCACTCAAGGCGAATGATGAGTTCAGGCGAAGTATCTGTTTCCACGGAGCGCCAACCTGCCCTGTGCATTCATACCTCTGTGTCCTACAGCCGCCATGGTGGACGCAGCAGCAGCAGAGCAGTTTCTGGACGCGAACCCACAGTTCGCCAAGCAGTACTACGACATCAACTTCAGGCCCAAAGTGGTCTCAGACCTGCTGGACAACAACCGGAAGACGGCGGTGGACATCAGCAAGTTTCATGACCTGACGGCGGTGGAGGAGAGCGAGATCCTCTTTGATCTGATTCGAGACATCCAGGACAACCTGCAGATGGAGAAGTCCGTCTTCAACCTGATGAGACACCTCTGCTTCATGCTGAGGGCCGACCGCATGAGCCTCTTCATGTACCGCCAGAGGAACGGCGTGGCCGAGATGGCAACCAGGTCACTCGTCTGAATCTGTAAAGTCTGTAGAATTAAAACGTAGACCGGGATCTGGTAAAACTTGAGCTGCGTTTAGGAAAACACATTTGGTTTACTTGGTAATCCTAAATTACGTAGAAGTAACAAAACTGTGACACGTCTAGACGCATCAAGGAGGGAAAAACCCGGGTCTGCTGGACCAAATGTAGCTGGACCAATCAGTCGAGGAAGCCATGATGGCGATGATGTCATTATTGTTGTCTCCAGGCTGTTTAACGTCCATAAAGAGGCGGTGTTTGACGACTGCCTGGTGGCGCCTGACAGTGAGATCGTGTACCCTCTGGATATGGGCATCGTGGGTCACGTGGCCTCCTCCAAGAAGATGGTCAACATCCCTGTGGCTTCCGAGGTGAATTCACGTTTCAATTCTTCTGCCACAGCCAACGAGTTATTAGTCACCCGAACGGTTTAATGAACAAAAAATTGGTCAAATTTCGGCTTATTGTAAATCTATCTCTTTAGGCTTTAATACGGTTGGAGGAGAGGAGGGTGAAACAGAGCGGCAGAGTAACACGCTAAACACGCTACTGTTGCGCTCACGTCCTGGTGTCCAAGGGAGAATTTGTGTCCCTCCTTCAAATGTTATTTTAAATTTTCCCTCAGTCTCCTCCTCTTAGAAATAAATCAATTAAAGTCCACAATAAAATCCCGCCCCCCCCCAAAAAAAAACAAGCAAAAACTACAGTGAAGGATGTACAACGTACACCAGATGTTGTTTTAATTAAATCCTCTTACCTTGTACTGGCGCCATGTTGTACCTGAAGTTACCTGTTTAGTCATGTAACCGGGTTCATCTCTCTCACACACACACACACACACACACACACACACACACACACACACACACACACACACATCTATTCATTATAATCTCAATCTTGCTAATTGCCCCCCCCCCCCCCCCCCTCAAATCTCTGTTTTGCTGGGTAGTGGAAAAAAACAATTTGCTGTTGCCATGTCCGTAAATGACCACCAGAGGGCGACTTGACACTACAGTGTCTCTCCCACTAATTCCCTCCAACCAAAGCCGGTGCAATCTCATTACAGCCAATACCTTTGGCATTTGGAAATGGTTTATTCCTTGGTGCACTTCAAGTTTGTCATGCTACTGCAGGTCCACTTCCACCCCCGCACACAATAGATATATGCAGAGAATATTGTGACATTTACACGGCGGCAGCGGCGGTGGCGGCAGCCTCCTCCGTAACTGATTACAAGCCAGCCCCTGTATCATTTCAATCACTCCTTTTCATGGGAAATTACAGAACTCAGCTGGTGACGTTCAAACTGAACAGTTTCCTGTTTGGTTTGCTGGTTCCGGGGCCAGCCTGATGCGCTCGTCACGCCGCAGCCTCGCTCGCTCGCTCGCTCGCTCGCTCTCATGGAGGCAGGATGGGAAATGTGGGACAATATCAAAGCCTCGGAACCTCAGTCACAGCGGAGGAACAGTTCATAATTGGCTGGCTTTATGATGCTAATGCACGGAGGATGGCGGCCTCTCAGAGAGATGCAGCCTCTGGGAATCAATGGGAGCTCCATTCCCATCACAGTCCAGTCCATGCACGTGCTGGGTGTAGGTTACCTTTGACTGGGATTACAAACTGTTTCCCTTTCCTGCTGCCTTCTGAGTGAATTTACTGGTCGCATCATTGACAGACTCGTAAGTGGAGGTGTGTTACGAAGGTGTGTGCCAGTGGGGGAGGCTGCAGATGAAGCCGCTTAATCCGTCCTGAATTAGAACGATCCCAGATTACTCCCAGAGGTCACACGGCCCATTTGAGCTTTTTTTTTTTTTTTTTTTTTTTTTTACAAACTCAGCACAGTAGCACACATTTAATCCATGTTGTTCCACTCTAATTGTTTCACTTCATTTTTTCCCCTCAAAATCCACTTAATCTGTCATAAATCCGAGGACTACCTAATCCACATTTTAGATAAGCTAATGAACTTGGGATATTTTATTTATTTACGTATATGAATTTGTCTGTTTTACGCAAGCTAACGAAAGAACTTCCAGTGGTTGTGAAAATAGTTCAATGAACAACTAAAAATATACGTATGAATTTAAAGACGTCAGTTAAATTAAGCCACAACCGCTGAAGCTATCAGGTGCTGGCGGCAGCTGACACAGAAACAGAGAATTAAAGGAAAAACTAAGCTGTGTGCTAATTAATCTGAGTCTTTTTTTTTTTTTTTACTTTTCTGCAAACCAAAGCAACAACAGAATACATGACGTTCTTGACACGTTTTTAATCAAAAACACAACTTGTAATCAGATTGTGCCGCTGCAGTGTGGGGCTGCTCGGCAAAGGTCAAGGCAAAGCTTCAGCTGAGCTAACAAGCAGGATGAAGACCTCTCTGGGCTTTGAGGGTCAAAGGTCACCCCGTAACAAGCTGTCAAACAGCCCAAATCGTCGGCGCTGGTTGGAGCAGCGACGGTAGGGTGCTGATCCAGGGTCAGCGTGGGCTCCCTGGAAGCGATGGGTCTGAAAACACAAGCAACTCTGGAAATGAATTTCACCGCGGTCTGATCTGAAGCTCTCATTCTCCAACACAAACAACAGCCAGTACTTGAGAAGTACACGCTATACTTGGTGCTCTCCTGCCTTTCCAGCTCTTTTCCTTGAGCAGAATCCACGGTTTGTTTGTGGAGGCTTGGAGGTGAGCTGCAGTTCCGAGGTCTCTGAAGCTGCAGGATTAAAACCATCATGATGTTTTTATTTATCCTGCCGAGTGACTCGCTGTCAGCGTGCGTCTCTTAATCCCAGAGATTATGCTTTCACTTCACTTTTTACAAAATATACTACATTATACTTAGCTGGTTCCCGTACTTCAGCTTTTGATCGATCTACTTGATGTACTGCATAAACTGTGCAGTCAAACTTGAGCCCTCTCGTCAGAATAGTGACCGAGTAGTGAACTTAAAGTAAATGAAACAGGTTGTGTACTCAAACCCGTACTGAGTATTTGAATTATTCTTAAATAAAACAAAGAAAGTGGACTGTTATTACATGGCTAACGGCCTGATGGTAAACCTGGGAGTTTACTTGCGGACGCGAAAAGATGTACTCCGACAAACTAAAACGGGGTAGAAGTATACAACTACAATGTGAATAGCATTTAGTTAAAAAAAACTAAACAAACCCACACGCACAAGCCTTAAAAAAACCTGTGAATTCAAACAGGAAGTATATGTTGTACTAAGAAGTATTTACTTTGACTTTATGGTTTTAAATTTATTTTTAAAATTTACTTGAGATTCACTCTTGACGCAGTGAAGGTAAACCAGGATTACCATTTCAAAGTGAATCGCTTCAAGTGAAATAACTGCGTTATGTTGTAGTAGTACAGTTAGTTAGTACTAGTTCACATGTCGTCGCAGTACAAAATAGATATTAAGGTTCAAACTGGTCATGCAAAGTTTACTTCTTTAACACATTTTTTTTTTTATAAACTTGCCAAGAACCATTGAAGTTACTCACAAGTATCCAAGCACATAGATCTTAAAGTATATTTGTACTTCTCTGTGTGAGGACAGTAGTACCTCTGCTGGCTCACTGATTTCCTGTCCTCACTTTTTTTCTTTCTTTCTTTTTTTTTTTTTTTTTAATGTCACCAAAACCATAAATAAGACAACATCAAACCCCGGCGCCTCGCTCAAACCGGTTCTGGCTCCCAGAGAATCACTCTGGGCAGCCTTTTCTTCCTCCGTGTCAGTTAATGAGCTGCTCTTCCTGGTTTTTACCCCCGGAGGACCACGATTGATGACCCCTGCTGCGCAGGACGAGCAGCAGTGCAGCGCAGGGAGCCTTGAGTGTGCGGATAATGGAAAGCCTTTGCTAGCAGCGTGGCGCGTTTATCAAAGTTGAGTCTGGAAGTTTTGAAAGGTGCAGAGGCAAAGAGAACACCTCCTGAATTCAGTTCAATATTTCCCCCCTCTCTTCATAGAGCCCGCATTACAGCGACTTTGTGGACGAGCTGACTGAGTACGAGACCAAGAGCGTCCTTGCCGTCCCCATCTTGAATGGAAAAGATATGGTGGCTGTCATGATGGCTGTCAACAAGTTGGATGGGCCGCACTTCACCGCCAAGGATGAGGAGGTAGCGCTCGGCCCGGCTCGTGCCAGTGACTGGAGCTCTCGGCACTTTTCAAAAACACCTCAAGAGTGCGAGAAGACAGAATTTGCAGGGACACTTAATTTCGGTTTTCATGCGTTTCCCCTTCTGTTGGGTTATGTCATGTTTCCAAACTCAATGGCTGCCTGATGGAAAAGTGATTCGGAACAATTAAACTCAGCCCGTACAATAAAGCGGTTCATTAAATCTGTTATAAAAGCCACATAAAACCATGATGTATCCTCTGTTGATCCGTGTCACTGCGCTCTCGCTCAAAATGTCCTGGAAGACAGAAACTGTGAGTTCTTGCTGCTTATTCATTGGACCCCATTGCACTTTTTCATTATCATTTTTCACTTTGCATTCCTGTAGATTATATTAACCCTGCGCTAGCAACATTTCACAGTGTACTCCGCTACTTCCTCCACATCGCACGCTGTCTAAGAATCGTCTGTCTCTGTCCCAGACCCTGAACAAGTACCTGAACTTCGCCAACCTCATCCTGAGAGTTTTCCACCTGAGCTACCTGCACAACTGCGAGACCAGGAGGGGACAGGTGCGGTGCATCACTCCTCATACTCCTCTGGTGTCGCAGAAAGAAAAATTCACCGGTGTCTTTTCAGGTTAGGTTTAGTTTGTGTTTGTTCATTGAGAGTTTGGCTCAAGCATGGTTTGTGTTTCGGTTTGTTTTGGCGCCGTGTCGCAGGTGCTGCTGTGGTCAGCCAGCAAGGTGTTTGAAGAGCTGACGGACATCGAGCGTCAGTTCCACAAGGCCCTGTACACAGTCAGAGCTTTCCTCAACTGTGACCGCTACTCGGTGGGCCTGCTGGACATGACCAAGACCAAGGTGGGTTACCGTGGGTACACACCCAGAATTCAGGGGTGTTCATTCACTGAGGAAAAGACAACCAGGACCAAGTGTCAGCACCACCGTGAACACGAAGAGTTCTTGTTTGGTTTTTGTCGCTCAAATCAAAGTGTTTGTGGCACGTATATATTTTAGCCTGAAGCTAACGAAGGCTAACGGGGGCTAAACCGTTCAAACGTACGTGCCTGGCTCTTCCTCTGCATTCTGGAGTCACAAAGACGTCTTGCAGGAGGGAAACTGCGCCTGTCCGCGCTCAAGACTTCTAGATAGATAGACAGACATATACTTTATTGATCCCAGAGGGAAATACAATTATTCTATTAGCTCGCACTTGAAAGGCAAATTTTGGGGGGGGGGGCTGCTGATATTTTCAGACGCTCTTTTGGGGTTTCTTGGTCTCAGAAGTTCATTTAAGTGTTGATTCTGGGATCATTGGCTTTTCATCCCCTGTGTCAATAAAACAAGTTTCTTAATGGCCATAATCAACTTCTGGGCACAACCATGCTACCCATTATATTTATGGGGACTTACATTTGGTCATAAATACAACTTATTGGCTGCGTCTGTCACCTAATTACAAGCAGCTGCCAGTTGATTCCCAGCACCTGCTATCTGAGGACAAACACATGGAGTCTGCCTGCCCAGATGGCTGCCTGCTGACAGTTCTGGATTTTATGAATCAAGCACTAAAGAATCAACTAGTAGCTCAGCACCGAGCCAGTGTTTTGGAAGAACATTACTTTTTTTTTTCTTTTTTTTTTTTTTGGAGATGGAACACACACACACACACACACACACACACACACACACACACACACACACACACAAAACCACCTCCCAAGTGGCTGCGGCAATTAGGCTTCTCAATCAGAGTGGTGCTGTTGGATACAACCTACAAAGATCAATAAATGCGTCCAGATAATTTAACAACAGGACAGGGAATATTAGCTTGGTTGTGCTACTCAAAAGAATGTGTGTGTGTGTGCCTGCGTGTGTGTGTAGCTGCATTTGCCTTATTTGTGAGATTTGAACACTGGGACTGTCTGACTCGGGGGGTCTGATGTTCCTTGTCGGCCACAATTCTAGACTCTGGAATGTTGAACATCTGTTGGAAGGTTATGAAGCACTACTTGACCCCGACAGTGCACTTTACCTGTCAGTCACCCATTCGTAGGTTTCTTGTGCTCACAGAGACATTTTTTTCCTGCTGTGTGGCGTCTCGGTGACTCCAGAATGCTGGAAAAGCCAGTCACCAATTATTGTCAGCTTGAAGCTACGCCCAGTTGCCTTTATACATCCCTGGTTTGTAGTTGGGGTTAAATTTAAATCAGGATTAAGAGGCTCCAGCGGAAAATGTTGAAGAATGACTGTCTGACCCTGAATGGTGCCTACCAGGATGGTAACCTCTGACCTGTGTGTGTGTAGGAGTTCTTTGACCTGTGGCCGGTTCTGATGGGAGAAGTCCCTCCGTATGATGGACCTAAAACCCCCGATGGCAGGGTAAGAAAACACCAACACTCCCACTACAGTCAGCACTGGTCATAATGGAACAACACCGTTGTGACCTCTGAGTTCTGATGTTTGTTTTTACGGGGTTTTGTTGTTGTTGTTGTTCAAAATTCACATTTCCTTTTCCGGATCTGTGACAGCTCATCTCAAAGACTTGAGCCAGAATCTCACTGGTGACATTGGCCAAAGAGAAGCCTGCTGTCCTGCTGGTTCTCCGATGCGTCTCTCACACCCGTTCATGGGATTCTCCATCAGCTCCCCTCACTTCCTGTTGCACCAACATAGCAATGTGTTGTCAAACATGCCCCCTGACGAGGAGAGCTTACACATGAAAATTCCCTGTTAAGTAAAAGTACTTAGGGTCAAAGCCGATCTACACAAGCACAACTGGTGTCCTCTAATCCATGCGATGGACCGCAAGATCCCGAGTTTCCCCTGGAAACCTCCGGCATCGCTCGTGTGTGAAAGAAGCTCCTCCTCTTTGTTTGTTTTTGGCCTTTAGTTGGTTGAAGAAAAAAAAAACAAACAAAAACAACCTTTGCGGTGAGATTTTACCTCGTGCTACGAGAACCGCGCTAACAGGCAACGATTCAGCGACGATGTCACCTCAGCTGTGCCTCATAATCCGAATCCACATAGCGAGACGACGAAAAGCAGACAAAACTGGCCTTTCGTGCTGGGCTAATCAGGCGCGGTCGACCCGTCCGTGTGTCCTTGAGGGGACATATGGATGAAAATTCCACCGCCAAATGTACTTATGTGGAAATGAGGTATAAATACATAAGTATCAAAGTTCTGGCCGATCCGACGGATGCTGTCATGTGACATCATTAGATTATTGACCCAGACGCGTCAGTGTTTCAGTTGTAGCTGATGAATCTGTTGACAGCTCATGACGTCTGAGCCCTGACTGCACAGTGGACGTCGTACGAAGCTAAAAAAGGCTGGAAACCGTGAGTGTAGTCTTCAAGCTTCATCTTGAATCTTACCAGGAGCTGAAGTTGTAAGCGAACGAGGAAACGAGCCGGATCGGAAGCGTAAAGCAGCACAAAAGCGGAACTGGACTTCAGTGTTGTTTTCAGCCGTCTGCTTATCAACTGCAATCATTGGGATGTGGTCTTATTGGATGGAACCCAGCCTCAGGCACATTCTTGAGTCTTAAAGCGCTCACATTCATATCAAGAGATAAATGTGTTTACGGGTTGAGTTTTACTTGTAGATGAGCTCTTTAAAGGCGCTGAGCTCATCGCCGCAGTAAACGTTGATTCAGATGATCAGATGTTTTTGCTGGTCGTACGTCCAAACATCTGCCAATGGAAAAGGTTCAATTTGCTCAAGATCTCTTCGGAGAAAAAGGTGTTGTTTGAAAAAAAAATCAAGTCTCAATCCCAAAAAAGAAGAAAAAAAAAAAAAGAGTTTAGACCGGGATCTTTCCTTCTGCTGCTCTCGACCACGAGGCTTCAGCCACATTAATCCCAGCAGCCGACGGCTCACGTAACTGGATATCATGGAAATGCGTCGACCGCGCGTCACGGTTGGGCTGCAGCTGCCGTTTTTGGGCAACGTTTTTTGGCAGCTGCGAGGCGACTCAGCAACAACTCGTGCTCTCTCTCTCCCATTCAGTCCCAAATGTGAGCGGTAAAGACGGCGGCACGCGGGAAAATTCAGACTGGCACCTGGCGGGGGGGAGGGAGGGCTTGGGGGATCCGCTGCAACGTCAGTTCCTATGCAAAGATCTCATAGGAACGCTACCTGTCAGGATATTGTGTTCAGTATTCTTGACCAGGGAGTAAAGACGTGTCCTCAACCAGATCTGCGTACCCTGAAGCATTTCCACAAATACCTCCTGTGCATGGATGAGACTCACTGGGCCCGGTAACTTTGATGAATCCTGGACACTCAACAACCTTTAGCAGACGTCGGACTGTTGAATTGTCTCTTAACATCTCCTCCACACTTCCCTCCCTCTAACCTCGTTGTCGTGTTTCTTAAGGAAATCATCTTCTACAAGCTCATCGACTACATTCTCCACGGTAAAGAGGACATCAAAGTCATCCCGTGAGTGAGATTTAGTCGTGGAAGTTATCAGCAAGCCAAACACGATCAGCTTTTTATTTGGGGAGAGATTGAAAGGCCAGGATTCGCCGCTGCTGCCGTAAACATTCATTACTGCTGTCCAAACAAGTCACTGCAAAAGAATCCTGATACGAGGATAAACTATTATGACGGCTTTATTTGTTTTTACATTGTTAATGACATTTACTGAACCTGGCGCTGCCTGTTTAGTTTTCATGGTTTTGTGATGGCGGTGGTAAAAGTTTGTGTTTGTCATGTCCTGTTAATCCTCAGGAACCCTCCAGCAGACCACTGGGCCCTGATCAGCGGCCTGCCCACCTACGTAGCTGAGACCGGACTGGTCAGTCCACCACGCCATCCCATCATCACGTCATAGACGGCTCCCTTAACCCTTACAGCGCCACTCTGTCCTCTGCTGAACTGGTCATGTAGTCTCGACCATCGCCAGCATGAAAAGACTTTATATCGTGTTGGATGACCCAGATTGGCAGGAGGGGGCGGAGCAACAAGCTACGCCTTTTAAATCCCAGTTTGGCCAACAAATGAAGTGTGAACATTTCAAAGTTGCATTTGCACAAACCACAGGACTGACAAGCTCCTACACACACACACACACACACACACACACACACACACATTGGTTATTTTCTAAAACCTTAGAAAAGCTGCTTAAAATCTCTTGAGCTGAACGAAAGGCGGCCGCCTCTCATGTTCCGTTGTCCCTGCGGCTCTGGCGAACCTGATATCTCAAGTGCGCCTGAATACACTCGGTAAATATCTCGTCGTCTGCGATGTGGTATTTCTGGGGCGTTTTACCGGTGTGCAGGACTCCGTGTGCCCTTTGAAGAATCTCCACGTCACAATGCCGTCACGGGGAACTGTGGCTGGTCACATGAGCAGAACGCCATTAGCTCTCATTACACAGTTGTCAGTGTGCGCATCCTAGTGAGAATGAAAAGTGCTCATCCACACGTCACCATGATGTATAGTTGTAATTTCGCCGGCGGTTGTAATACATCTCAGTGTACTTTTCCTGCGTCTGTCCGTCCCTCCGTCCTCCGCCTGCTCTGTCCTTCCACTGTCTTCAGCGCTCATCGTTCCTCAACGACACGTCACCTTTCTCCCTCACCCTCTTTCCTTTTGATCTCTTGGAGAGGGAGAAAACTTAGTATCTCCACACAGTTTGCTTTCTTCTATATATTTTTCATGGATTCGGGCAAAAAAAAAACCCACCTGGTACACTTTTTTAAAAGGACATTTCCAACGTGTAGTTCAAGAAAGCCTTCAGCGCAAGAACGTGAGAACAAAGACCACGTCCCTCGCTGCACCACTTCTCTACCTCCACAGGTCTCAATCACTCCGCTCCAGACAGGTGTAAAATAGAAACGTGTGATTTATCTTCTCCAACCTGCCCCGCACTGGAGCACCTTTTTGTTTCAAAATGTCATCATCCTAAAACCTTCTTTTCACTTCCCCCTCTCTCAACAGATTTGCAACATAATGAATGCAGCTGAGGATGAATTTTTTGATTTCCAGGTAAGAAGGTGGGAACTTTCTGACCAGATGGGTCATTTTATTCCTCCAGAGACAAGCCTGAAAGTCGGCACAGAGTTTATATTCTTTACCATGTAAATTTGTTTTCTTTCGTCAGTGCGGTTATGCAGGATTCACTTTGTTGCCTCCATAATGTTGTTATTTTTGTGACGCCATCGCTGCTTTTACTAAGGTGTACTCGCATTCATCGAATGAATGCTCGCTGCGACAGGCAGGAAGTTTAGCAGCCGAAAAGAGAAGAAAGACAACCGAAAAGAGAAGGTGTCCTTCTGCGTGTGCTGGTATTTGGTTCCCACTGTGACATAAATGACCTGAACGTCCTGTAAATGGTCCAAAGAAATCAATGTTTCCTATTTTAGTCGGACCAAATCTGTTCTGATTAAACTCTGACAAGTCCGGACCGAAGGAGGTGGGTGTGAAAGGACTTCACCTCCAGTCGCCTCCATGAAAACTGACTTTCTATCGGCAGAGACGCTACGAACTCGCACCACAACCCTGTGATGCGGTGGTGCACGGGGTTACATTGGTGATTTCATCACAAATTCCTATGTTGTTGTTTTTTTTTAAACATTTAACCAAAATGAATTCCTTGCTTGTAATTTGCCTTTTTCGTGTCTTAATCTGCAATCAGAATTCGAAGTAAAGCCGGTAGACAGCGAGCGTCGGACGATGCAAAGCCGAGCGTCCGCGCAGGAACAGGGTGTGAAAGGTTAACCTGGCTGGATGATGGGTTGTGATGCATCATCCAAGAGCACCAGGGCACAATCACAACCAGGCTGACATCCAGTCCTGAGTGAATAAATGATACGTCCCACATTCTCCTCTCTCCTTATTTTAAATGAGCCCCCAGAGGGCTGTAAAGCTCCTGTTTCTATTTATCCTCATTAGCTTCATTTCCTGCTTCAGCAGTGGCCGCCGTCGCCGCGCAGTCATCCCTCCTGCTTCACTCCCGCCGAGAGTCTCAGCGTTAACGGGGGAAAGGCACCTTTACTGCTGCGGTTGGATGTCAGGGTTTCATTGTGGGAAGTTGTAATTTACCTCACCTGCCCACTTTCCTCCTCACCTAAATAGAATCCTCAAAATTTGATGGGTTTGTGAGAACATGTGACATCTCGCGACCACAAATTAATCAAAGCGAGGGAACGACTTGTGTCTTGTGGCAAGTGAATTATTGATTCCTGTCAGATCTCCTTTGAATGTAGCAACACGTGTTCATTTTGTGAAGAAGCGATGCAAGTGAAGCACTTAAAGGCATCCTGTCTGTGTGTGTGTGTGTGTGTGTGTGTGTGTGTGTGTGTGTGTGTGTGTGTGTGTTTGCGGGCACAGAAAGAACCTCTGGACAACTCTGGCTGGACCATTAAGAACGTTCTGTCATTGCCAATCGTCAACAAGAAAGAAGAAATAGTGGGCGTGGCAACGTTCTATAATAGGAAAGATGGGAAGCCCTTTGATGAAATGGATGAAACGCTGATGGAGGTAAGAGCGAGAGAGAGAGAGTGTGTGTGTGTGTGTCTTTGGTTTATAAATACACCGGGGCCATTCAGAGCATCTGCATTATTTATCTCGGGCCTGGAGATCCTCGATCCGCCTCGGTGCTCTGACTCAGTTACACGCGTCTGCATCCCCTCCATCGCTGTGATGTCA
Source organism: Aulostomus chinensis (assembly GCF_037954235.1). Taxonomy (NCBI): domain Eukaryota; kingdom Metazoa; phylum Chordata; class Actinopteri; order Syngnathiformes; family Aulostomidae; genus Aulostomus; species Aulostomus chinensis. The sequence continues at coordinate 26,229,246 of NC_141332.1, read as the reverse complement.
CAAGTTTCTATTTTGGCGTCTTTGCATCAGCGTCTGACTTCATCTTCACTGATGG
>NC_141332.1:26124191-26221691 GCF_037954235.1 Aulostomus chinensis | reverse complement strand
GTGAGTCAGCTCGACATCCCACACACGCACACACACACACACTGTCAGGACACCTGTGTGCAGCAGCTACCGGCCTCCTGGGATTTGTGCTCCAGAAGTAGTTTGATGACTAACTCTTCTTCGTAAAGGTGAAGTCCGCCCTGAGTTGGGAAACATATTGCAGCTGTCACAGGAAGCAGCGATCGCCTCGCTAGCAGGACTCGGTTCTAGCCGGCTGAAACGGCTCTGTTTAATAGCTTGACACTGTGATTTAGGCAGATCAGATGGTCAAATGTCAACATAAAAATCTTCTCAAGTACAGATAAATCCCTCCAGGTTTTTATTGATGATCCGCAGCCCTTTTCAGGATGTGATTGAGAGACAACAGCTTGAGCTGCTTCACTCTGCTGACATTTTTATGGCTTATATTTTATTTTTCACTCACTTCTGCCTCCCACGCACACAGAACATCTTCCTGAAGGGTACACCAGTCGCATGGCAATTGTTCCCCAAAATGGGCTCCATGACTAACACATCCATCCCGGATGCAGAATTATTCAACACAGGGCTCCTTTTTTAGGCTTTTGAGAGGGGAGACAACGCAGTCTCTCATCTCATCAGCAGATGAAACTGATTCCATGTATGGGACGCTGTGAGAGCTGGAGAGGGTGAGGGGAAGAGCTTCTCCCACTCAGCAGAAGTGCTGAAGTGGTGCGTTTGTCAAGGTAGACATCGTCCAACAGTTCTGATCATTGATGGTCCCGGCCTCTCAAGTGTGACTTCTCTGTTTTATATCATTGGAAATAAAAAATATAACAATCAATCCCAAAAAAAAAAAAAAAATCATTGTTTTTGCCCCTCTAGGTGGCGCTGTCTGTAGCTGCTGAGTTCTGGGAGCAGGGAGACCTGGAGAGGACAGTCCTGGAGCAGCAGCCCATTGTAAGGACGGGGGAGGGGGGGGGGGGGGTAGAGAGTTGGGTGAAGGATGGAAAGATGGAGGGAGGCAGCAGCAGCCGTCCTGCTGCCGCCCTCAGTAGAGGTCAAAGCTCTCAGGAGTCACAGGAGGATAAGGGAGCAGGTGACCTTCTGCAGAGGTCAGGGGTGAATCCCTGTCACAGTCCACTGGGTCACTGGATCTTATTGCGGGAGGGTTTATGGTTGGAGTGGAGGTGGAGGAGGTCTGGGTGGACAAGAGTCATGGGAACTTCAGGACCAGATTCTGTGGGAGCTTCAGTCCAGAGTAGAGCTGGCGGAGAGGAATAATTCCAGGCTGAAGACAGAACGAGCAGACAGATTTAGTTCCCTGTGGCAGCAGCGGTGAGCGATGAACACGCCATTATGTGGAGCACTGATACAGAAAGAGTGGTCACTGTGGCCCTGATCCAGCTGAGCGTACCCCCCCCCCCCCCCCCCCCCCGCCGCCGCTCTCTTGTTCTGCTTCAGTCCCTCACGTCCTTGAGACACTTGAAGTGTGAGACGCACCTTCCCACACTGTCTCACCTCACATTGTTCTGAATTTAATAGCACCTGGGTCAGCGGGGAAAAGCTTTCATTTTGATCCGTTTGTATGTTCCCAGCAGTCAATTCTGTGACTCACTGCGGTCTGACAAGAAATATAAAAGAAAAACTTTACAGAGGCTGTGACACTTGAGCAATTCTGTCAGGAAGTGTAGGTGGGCAATTTGGCTGGCAATTAGAGCCAGCGGGAAGGTTCTCCGGGCCCTGAGAGGCTTAACAACCTGCCGACGTCTTTGTTTCAACGAGGCCAAACAAACAGGTTCAGTGCTTTTACACGTGTGACCAGCACTGCAGCTGCAGCACACGCAGAACCACCGTAGGGGCTTCAGGCCGGGTGGGGACGCTTTTAAACATTTGAAGTATCGAGGAAAGGGGAAGGCGTGGCCTTCGGTTCCTGCGGCGACATGAACTCATGAAAGTGTAAAAAGACAAGCCACTTATCTGACTGAGATGCTGCTCTTTAAACAATAGATTTGGTGACAAGGTTTGATAGAACCACACCAGTAAGATGGTGCGTCCACACAACCTGCTCACCTACGGCCCGAAGGTGGTTGGTAGTTTGAAACCCCTCTCTCTCTCTCTGTCTCTCTCTCTCTCCCAGCCCATGATGGACAGGAACAAAGCTGACGACCTGCCGAAGCTTCAGTGTGGTTTCATCGACTTTGTCTGCTCTTTTGTGTACAAGGTCAGTCATCGTCTTGGTGGGCTCCGACCCTTCAGGTGAATCTGCTCCCAGGTGTGACTGTGACGTCACTTGACTTACTAGTTAGTATCCGTGCTGCCTGGCACCGGCTCTACTCCTAAAGTCTCAGGAGACAGCTTTCGTCTGCCTGTCGCACACCTGTCCTCACCTGGTAGTCCTACTTCAGATGGCTGCAGTGCAGAAGGAGACCTCCACCCGTGACTGTTTCAGGGTTTAATTCGAGGTATTTCAATGTTCAGAGCTGATTGATTTCTGTGTGTGTGTGTGTGTGTGTGTGTGTGTGTGTGTTTAGGAGTTCAGCCGCTTCCACGTGGAGATCACCCCCATGCTGGACCGCCTGTTGAACAACAGGAAGGAGTGGAACGCTCTGAAGGAGGTGCACGAGGCCAAGCTGGCCGTCATCGAGGCCGCCAAGAAAGCCAAGGAGGAGGCGGCCGAGCAAGCGGCAGCAGCCAGACAAGGTATATAGACTGGGGCGCACACACACACACACACACACACACACACACACACACAGACTGACCACTCGCCGGTTCTCGTGTGACGTAAACACCTCTGAGACGAGGAAATCACACGACAAGCTTTAACGCCGTCTTCTTTTCTTTCTCTGTTTCTTCCTCCTTCCTTCCCTCCCTCCATCAGCGAGTGCTTCCCAGTCAAAGACTTGCACCCTCAGCTAGAGACGCAGCGTCAGGACCGGCTCGCTCGCTCGCTCGCCTCATGGATGTGGGCCGACGCTGAGTTTCGCTCTTCTTGTGTCTAGCGTGACATTTCAGTCACACTTGAAAGCTTCTCTTTACTGAGAGCACCCCCTCTCCCCCTCCCTCTCTCTCTCTCTCCCCCCTCCCTCTCTCTCCCACATTATTGTTACTGTTGATCTCTCAGGGCTGCATTTGTTGACATTTGCTTCTATGACTTCTTTATGTACTGCTTCTTCTTCTACGCATCATTTTACATTTCCAACAACGACCGGACTGTGGAACGTCCGTCACGATCAGCCGTTCAAGCGTCGAGGCTGACACCATTACTGCACGGGGGGGGGGGGGGGGGGGGGCACCTCCGTCCAGCCGGTCTACATTTTGACCATGAAATCCTGAAGGGTAGATGTGATATTTTCTGAAAAACTGGACATGAGGTCAGGACGGCGAGCTGCTCCTGATCCGTCACCAGGCAGAGCTAATAGACACACCGGGAATCTAGATGTGACAGATGAAACTGGCTGAATGTTGACGGCGGTGCAGGCGTCGGAGGAGCCTCGACTCTCAAGTCTGGTCCGATCTTCCCTGTCAGCACACTGGTGGATCCGTGTCGGTCCTGTGATCGATTCGGTTTGAACTCGATGTGCTTCAGTCGTCGGGCAGATATCAGTAAACATGGATGGCTGTTCTCCTACTGAACTCACGTGTTTGGGTTTTTATTGAACCGAGCGTCAGGTCGATGCTTCAGAGTCAAACACTGATCACAAGGGTGTGAAGAGCTCAGGGAGTGAGGCAGGGAGGGAGGGAGGTTGATAGGTAGGTCAGTAGGGAGGGAGGACGGTAGGGAAGGTGGAAGTAAGTTAAGAAGGAAGGGCAGTAGGAAGGAAGGAAGTGAGGAGGGAAGGGCAGTGAGGTGGTGTGTGTGTGTGTGGGGGGGGGGGGGGGGGGGTGACATCACTGCATGTGCTCCAGGTCTCTGCTTGTTCAGGATTTGCAGAGTTACAAAACACTTGAAAGACAAACGAAGGAGGTTTTGACCTTAAGGAGTCCTGAACAGAGACCGAGTCCAGGATCCGCGTCACCGACCCCCTCGGAGGGGAAAAAATCCAGTGAACTGACTCTCGCGTCATAACACACACGAGACGCGTTTGAGGCTGGCTGGTCACGGAAGAACACAGCAGTCATGCGTGTTCTCAGTTCATGAGGCAAGCATGTGGGAACCTGCAGAGAGAGGATGCAGGAAACAGTTGATGGCAAATAAATATTGAGCAGCTGCTCTGTTGGTGTGTGTGTGTGTGTGTGTGTGTGTGTGTGTGTGTGTGTGTGTGTGTGTGTGTGTGTGTGTGTGATACAGATAATTCTCCCACCTGGAGACACATATAACACTGTTACAAAACACAACATGACGCCAGAGAGGGATGATGAGAAATAATCACAGGACGAGCGCCCATCCCCTCACCCCGCCCCCTGCTGGCTGTAGTAGTGTAATAATAGCACAGATACATCATCGACGTGTGTCGTCACTCTGATATGACGTGAGTCCTGATGACATAAGCGCGTGCTGCGAGCTCACAGGATTGCCGTATACGGTTGTGATGATCAGTGGAGCTCGTAAGGCCGGGCTCTGACGCAGGGACCAACCCGTGACTGCAGAGGGGGGGGTCGGGGGGGGCAGCAGCTGCAGTACACACAGCGAGCCTCCAGGAAGGGGGGCTTTAGCCTCATTCTAGCAGATCAGTCGTGACTGCAGAGCTGCCAGCCTGCAAGCCACAGCGGGGGGAGCGATGCAGGACTATTTATAGGACGGGTGTGCATGTGCAGCACGCAGCTTCCTAGCAGTCACTTGACTCGCTGGCTCAGGTCTTCCTGGCCCACTTACGCATCCTGACGAGGTTCTGTAATCCCGAACGGATCGTTGATGCTCGGCTGCAGAACGACAGCAACGGATCACCTGCTTCTGCTCCACCTCCCCCAGTCAGATCACCTGGACCTCAGACACCACCAGAACCTCCCCCAGTCAGATCACCTGGACCTCAGACACCACCAGAACCTCCCCCAGTCAGATCACCTGGACCTCAGACACCACCAGAACCTCCCCCAGTCAGATCACCTGGACCTCAGACACCACCAGAACCTCCCCCAGTCAGATCACCTGGACCTCAGACACCACCAGAACCTCCCCCAGTCAGATCACCTGGACCTCAGACACCACCAGAACCTCCCCCAGTCAGATCACCTGGACCTCAGACACCACCAGAACCTCCCCCAGTCAGATCACCTGGACCTCAGACACCACCAGGTCCTGGTTCCTGCTCTGATGGTTGTAGTCTGTGACATCAGAAAGAGTCTCGCTGAAACGTTATGAAAGCAGAATAAATACAGACGTCATGACATTTGGAAGAAGCCATTTAAAAGCCTGGACTCAAAAAAAAAAAGTTCTTTATTGAATTTCAATAGTTTTTTCTAGTTTTTTTGCTTCATATTTATTGACTCTCATAAATGTTTCACACCACACGGTTGAGAGAAAATGTCACCAAAGTCCTGAACGTGTCATGGAGGGAACGTGGAGGCTCCTTCTTCAAGTACACAAACACTCAAAACAACAACTCCAATAAAGTTTGTCTGAGGCTTTTTGTCACACTACTTGTGTGTGTGTGTGTGTGTGTGTGTGTGTGTGTTGATGATGTCACAGGTCCTGCTCGTAGAACCGCCTCTGAAGATCAGATTTCACAGGAAACACTTTTTTCTTTTTTTGGTCTTAAGAGTTTCGAACCAAATGTCATCCGCTCAGTGTGTGTGTGTGTGTGTGTGTGTGTGTGTGTGTGTGTGTGTTATTAATGGCAGGCCACTGTTAATTGATCATTAGGTGTCAAAGTAATGAACATCATAAATTATCTGAGCCCAGTGTTTTATCCTGATAAATCCCAGCAGCGCCATCTCCATACGGCCTTAATAAGCATTCCTTTAATGATGGTGATTAACGATCCCGGGCAAAGAATAGCAGCAAATATCTGAAGGACTTTTTTTTTTTTTTTTGTAAATGACCACACGTCAGAATCCCTGGTGATAACGCGGCTCCGCACCAACAACATGGAAAAGCTTCGGTAGTACAAGTACTGCGAAAGCTGTCCAATTACTGCCCAGTGCGTGTTTTGTTTTTGCCCTTTTCAAAGACAAAAGGATATTAAAGTAACACCCGAGCTGGAGGGAGGAAATTTGATGTCGGGGGCAGGGTCATGTGACCTTTTTCCTCGTGTCTTTTCTCACCTTTCTAAGCTCCCTCATTTCACTCTCAGCATGTTTGCCATCTGGAGGATTAGCAGACCAGCACTGGAGCTCCTGGATTCATTAGCATGTGGAACCGGACCGGGAACCCTGATTCTGGACTCTCAGGACCGACAAACCAGTTGATCCGACATCCTGAAAAGACATAACCCAGGTCTCTCGACTAGTTTGCCATCACTTCCTGTCATTCATTGACTTTTCTGTGTGACCTTTGACCTAAAGCTGGTCAACATGTACTAAAATAAACTCGATCATTTCTACTCGCTGGTTCTCAGGATCCCAGAACCCAGAAAATCGTTCCCATGTGCGTTTCACCTTATTTTGACCTGTAAATATCAGACACCCGCGTTGATCCGTTTGATGTCATCGAGACGATCGACCAGTGTCCTGCAGAAGACGTAGCTCCTCCCCCAGAGGAAGAACCAAGTTCGATGATCAGGTGTGAGCGGGACGTGGGCCAACTGCTCGACGCTGCCTCCACTGAGGGAGGAGGGAACTGTTTCCCCCTCCATCACCGCCGTGAGCTCTGAGTGTCGTCAACAGAATCAGACGTACAAGAGCGCAGAAAACCTGGTAAAGTCACAAGGTTTCTGTGTCAGAGTGGAGCTGCCACTCACAAGGACGCCGCCGCCGAAGCTGACTCTGGTGTCACTGCAGTGCAGAGCAGCTGGCATTGCCGCAGTCACGACTGCCCTGCAGGAGCGAGGGAGCGGAGGACAGCAGGCCGGCGGCAGGATGGTTCCCAGCAGGTGCCGCTCCGGCTTCACCGCTAAACTCTCATGTTTGCTAACGTATCGACTTCTGACCGGTGAAGCGGTCGGACCAGAGGTCAGCACTCGGGGGAGGTAAGGTGCCGGAGGGCTAAAGGTCAGAGGGGAAAGCAAGGAGGCGGCTCTTGCTCCTCCATCACCACTGCTGAGGAGCCCTTGAGCAAGGCCTCTGACCCCCAGAAGGGCTGCTCAGTGGAACCAGATCACACTGGTTCCAGAATCCTCTCAGGGATCCACCTGTGATTAAAGTCACGCCTCACAAAAGTACTCACTGATCTGTGTCGAGAGCTCAGGAGTTTTCTTCTGTGACACCAGGACGCAGGAAGAGCCAGCTACGTAGGCTTAGCCTGAAGCTAACGGAGACCGACGGCTAACAACAGCTGAAGTGTCCACAAATGTCTGTTTACAAACTCCGGTTTAAACCACGTCCTCTTCATCCGGCTGGACGGTCAGTAATCCACAACCTCCGTCAACACTGGGACCCAGATCATCTCAAGAATTCGGAGAACCGGATTTTGATGTCTCAGTGTGGACGGCGCTGAGTTGAAGGTTCGTGGCGGTTTGGTTGTTCAGCTCTGATGACGTCCGTGCGGCATTGTCCGTGACATTTGCGGTTCTGCGTATTTGTTTCTTTCAATATTCTCGGTTCCCCGGGGTAAGACGTGAATGTTCCTGAGTTCCTGACAGGGACCTGCAGTGCGTCTCCCGCATCATCACTGCAGCCACAGACTTGTGAATCACAAGCTAGCCAGCCGGAAAATTGCCAGCAGCTTGTTAATAGGGTTCTGTTTAACCCTTGATGGAGAGAGAGAGTGTGTGTGTGTGTGTGTCCGTCTTTCCTCATGGAGCTGAGGATCTCCTCCACATGGCGCTTGTGTCACGTTGACCATATTGGGTCTGTACGCATTTCAGAGGAAGCGATCCCAACCTGATGGCTTTGTACAATCGTGTTGTCTTGGTTCTGGCTGGTTCTGACCTCTGGAGTGTAAAACCACAGCTGCCAGAAAAAAAACCTCCAAGGATGACGAGATGACGATCAGCCCAAATCAATTAAAATCAATTATTAACCATGAATCGATGTCTTGATAGCCTCAAGTCGCGCTCACACCAAATGCGATGCGAGTTTCCGCATCGCTTGCGGATCGTTTGTTTTTATTCGTGTCATTCAGCAGGCAAGGCAGTTTTCTTTGTAGCCTGTTTTCCCCACCAGTTTGTCTCCAGGCTTCATGGCATCATAACAACATCCTCGGCCCTCAGAGCCTCACATCGACTGAGGAGAAACTCCATAGAAAACCTTGAACAGGGAAAAATGGGAGAAACCTCAGGGTGAGGAGGGGAGGAGGCGAATTTATGTCCGCCACTCCTTTCCATCATCAACCATGGCTGACGTTACAGCCGTTGCTGCTGTACCTGTCGCAGAAGCCCCAAACGCCGCCGTATCTGGATCCATGGCACACCGCCTCCTCCGGGAACTGCGCCTGGACGACGGCCGTTCCCGGCGGTACTTCAGGCTGACGAGGGCCCCGTTCGATGACCTGTTGGCGAGGATCGGTGCCAGGATATCACGGACGGACAGCGTTCACAGGCGCCAGGACCGCCGTCGTGTAATAACTCCACTCGGCTCTCCACCAGCGCTGTTCATTAGGATTTTATTTTTTGGAGGCAAATCAATGAATATATGTACTTTATACAGTATATGAGGAGCACATCTCTACAGTTTCATAATGTAAACAATCTCTGAAGAGAAATGTATTCAGTTTAAAAGGAAGCCATAGTCTTCTGTTTTAAACTATTTACATGAATTAAAATATAATTTATAACATCAGATACTTCCGCTTCTATGAAACTAGATTTTAACAATTCAAAAATACTGAAATGCCTTTTGTCTCCACATTCTCAAGACATATGAAATCACACAAAAATGGAGAGAGAAAAAAAACACAACAAAACACCATTTAAAGACATCCAAACTAAGTGGCGCATAAATAAAAAAAAACAAAACGCAAAATAAAACCAACATATGTAAAAATATAAAATCTCACTAGCAGTATTTACCTCTTTTTTTGTTTTTGTTTTACCAAAACAAAACCCTACACTGAAAAAAAGAAAGACGTGAATTTGATAGTCATTAGATGTAAATAGACAATAAAATCAACAAGTCATGAAAAACAACAAAAACAACGTTTGCCCTTTGTGTTCAAATATTTCCTTCCACCAAAAAAAAAAAAATTAAAAATAAAAATAAAAAATAAAACACCCAGTCACATTTAGCAGATTTTGACCGTTTGCAGTCCGACTAAGTGCCTATTTGACATCACGGTTGCCGTCCAACTCCAAAGACCGACCGTTAATTTCTGCGCTGACCGAGTTTACGGAGGAACCGCACGGAAGCGGCTCAGCCGGCCGACTGATGCTTTGTTTTCTGAACCAAAGAACAAAGGAAGAAAGAAGGAGGGGGGGGGGAGAGAAAAAAAAAGACGTGGAGGAAAGGAAATGTGGATTTAGTGGGTCGTGGCATCTGAAACTAAACGTGGATGTCAGAACATTTTTCACCAGCCACCATCTTTATCGTTGTTCTCTCTTCTTCTTCTTCTTCTTCTTCTTTTTTTGGTCGACTTGCCTATCAAGTTTTGTGGATTTCTTGCCATTTTCCTTTTTTTTTCTGAAATGAAGAGTGGAAAGAAAGGTATTGCATTCTAGCGAGGGTTCTTCCCTTTGGAATCTTTTTTCTTGTTGTAGTTTTTTTTTTTTAACATTTTTTTGTTTTTATTTGGATTCGTTGCCCTCTGACCTAGGACCTAGACCGAGCGGACAGTGCTATCATGTTGAAGTGTGTCACCGTGTTCTCAAAACACTGAGGAAAATGGTCAACATCAAAGTTTTCTATAAGAAAGTATATAATCATCTAGATATCTACACAAACACACAAATATATATTCATATATATGTATATAGCTTTTTATAATATGGCTATTGAAAAAAGTTGTAATTACGTCAGTAATTATTTCATAATAAACCACATTGGATTGGAAAGGTGTTGAAACGTACGAGTAGAAGCTCGCCAGAGCTTCGTCGCCCCTCCCCCCCTCCCCCCGATTGGTTTTAAGGCTTGCCATGATGACAGGTTGGGTTGTCGTGATGTCATTCACCTGCGGGACAACGGCGGCACCCTCACAGGCACGGCTGCAGCCATTGTAGTCACGCCACCGTCGCGCTGCACTCTCGCCACGCCTCCACGACTGAAGATTTGGGTCATAAACACTCGTTTGTATTCATCAAGCGTTTGTTTTTCCACCATGGACCCCCCCCCCCCCCCCCAACCATCTCTACGTTCCTCGACAGCGTTTCGTCTAAAATGGCATTTTTGAGAGCTGCAGTTGGAATTCCGAGGGTTTCTCTTTGGGCTCCGGAATTCGGTTCTCTCTCCAAGTGTGCGTCACCGGTGGGAAGATCAGGGATGCTCGGACGCTCCCGGGGGCGAGAGGGCGCGCTATTGCTTTAGTGTTGGATTCAAGTGTCCTCAGTACACTTTATTTGATTGACCCCCTTCCCAGCGTCCCCTCACACCATTTCTAGAGTAAAACTACTCCCTGTGTCTGGCAACGCCCCCTTCAGCTGTTGGGAGAAAAAAAAAAAACGTGGCGTTGCAGCACATCGGCGTTACCGCGCATCACTTCTGGTTTACGGCGCCAAATCTTCCGGTCTGGGATAAAGTGAGAGTGCAGCAGGGTGAACTGGGATTCCTACCGCGACTACGTCATCTCTACCAACGACTTAATGGGATCAAACCAGTAACTTCATGGTTTTCCTCTCGACCGTCACCAGAGTCGTACGCGCCGTCATTCGCCGCGTCGCCAGCGAATCATCCAAAAACGTGGTTTCTTTCTTTCACTGAGAGGAAAAAAATGGTGAAGGTATTTCACTATTTGGGATGTTGTTTGTGCAAGAATATATTAGTACAGTTTACGTGTTGCGTGTTTATGACACATTCGTCCTGTAGATTTTTTTTTTTTAAACGCGTGTTCAACAGCAGTCTACATACAGTACAGAAGCCTCGGAAATCTGCAACTCAACAATCCACCGCGCGTCGCCGTTGACCTCCGCTCCTTCGGAAAGGCTGTCTTAAAGATTATAATTATGTATTGCATCTTAAATTGCTTTTAAAAAAAAAAAATCATCAAAAAATATTTCGTACTTTCATAAGGAGCAAAGAAACAGAACCTTCTAGCGTGATAGTCTAAAGGGATCTTTTTATCTTTTACAACAGTGTTGGACTTGTTTTCCCTTCTAGTTTCTCCCTGTAGCGAACAAACATCAACGCACGGACACAAAACTGACCTGACGAACCTGCCTGATTAGCAACGCTGTGACCCGCCACCTCCAAAAGAACAAAACACACAATACATTTTATGTTTACAACGAGGCATAGTGCTATATACACATTATATATTCATATATAATATTTTCTTTTTTAATATGTAAACCAGCACATTCTCTCACTTTTTAGTAGTATACATACTAAGCACAAATACTCATTCAGTAGTTTGCGACTGGTTGGTTCTCTCTCCCTCGGTTCAAAATCAGTATGTATATCACTAAATTGTTAGTTTGGACATCAGCGACCCTGGAGAGTCGTCCCAGGTCACTTCACTTGCTGTTGTTCTTTAAAACACTGAATAAGGCGCGTTTGTACTTAGTGTGCGTTCCTAATAAAGTCAAAGGAGAATTGAGTGATGTAAACATTCAATTTTTTTGTGTGTTACCAAGGAGTTGATTAGATCGAGGAAGGACCAGGAAGATGGGTTTTCCGTTTGTCAGGGTTTTTTTGGGGGGGGAGACCTGGAAACGAGGCCTTGAACCCACAGAGACAGAGAGCACATAGAAGAGTTCCAGATGGTCCGGCTGCGTTGTGTTGAAATTCCCGGACGAGGAGGAGGCGTGAAATCACGGGGGCCCCGTGCCCCCCCCCCCCCCGGACGAGGCGGGAGGGATCCCCTCGCCGACCCGTCCTGACCCCTCCTCTTCGACACGCCATCGTTGAGCAGCGCCCGACTCAAACACAAGACGAAGACAAACACTCAGTAACACGAGGACACACGGTCGAGACGCCAACGAACCGGACACGCTTACAAAAACCGTTGAGGCAAGCGAAGGAGTTTGAGTGATTATTCCCCTCACAGAAGAATCGTAGAAAAACGACCCAGAACCCACCTGTCCGTCAACTTCTCTGACAAACAAGAGAGTGAGACAAAAGAGGGCGAGAGCATCCGGGACAAAGATGGATGGATGTGAGGTAGAGATGCTCAGCTGTTACAGTACCTCCCGCACGAGGTCTCCGACTCTCGGGCGATTGTTCTTGACTTTGTTTCGAATCCCGTCCCTCCCTCCCTCCCTCAGACCCTGGCTGTGCTGTAGGTGGCGGTTCGGCGCCACAGGACTGGCAGGCTTAGATGCTCTCTCTCCCTTTTCACGGTGGCCGCTACCGGCTGCATCAGGACTCGGGCGCGAACCGGACGGCTCATCAGGCCGGATGCTTGCCGCCAGCCAGAACTGAGCGGGTCGACCTTTTAGAAGCACCAAAACGCTTTGGGCAAGCAGAAATGGGGAGTTGACTACATTCGGGTTGGCGAATACATTCTGTTTGACCCAACACTCCAACTTCCTCCAGGTGGAGTTCCTCGTGTGGTTTAAATTCATCTCCTCGGAGAGTGAGAAGGTCACTCCTGACCACCTCGATGTTGGAGCTACGTGACAGCAGATTGGTTGGGCGGGTGGCGGTGGAGGTTTACGCCAGAGTACCAACGCTGCCATCTGGCTTCCCCATTCGCTGCTCGCTGCAGTCCAAATGTAAACAGTAACTGTTGCATTGGCTGTGGCGTCTGATGAGCAGTCGGGCCGTGGAAGACACGCGCAGACCCGACAGAGGCGGGAACACGTTGCCCCAAATGAACCCGTCAGCAATTACCAGCTGAAACTGAACGGAGGCAGTTCCTGGAGCACACGGAGGAACTCCGGAGTTTTCAGGAACTGATCAGACCTGCTCCCGTACACGGTTCTGGACTCCAGGCGTCCGCGATGCTGATCAGCTCAAGTCTTGTGAGCATGGAATGAACCGGTTCTCTGTAAATATTTTAATGGGAGAGGAAAAACTGCTGAAACGACTGTTGCGCGCACAGGTGGTAACCAGGTAACCAACGGGTCCCGTGTCTAGAGAGTTCCAGGCCCCGAGCCTGTTTGGGGCCCCGTGGACTCAGACTTGGACCCTGCCAATGAATAAGCTTTGACAGCAGCTTCTCACAGCGCGTGAGGCTCAATTATTCACATTTTCCTTCTGCAGGGTTCAACTTTTGATCTTTAAATATCCTGGAAACGTTTTTCGTGACCAACGCAGTCATTTCAGCAGGAAGCGGGAGCTCCGGTAACTGCTGTCAACGGGCCAATCAGGAGGCGGCATTTCTCCCAGCTCTACGTCGGGGTCTTCCCGCGTGAACGCGTACCGAAAACATCGCCTGAAGCAGCCGGAAGCGGACGCCACAATAGTCACCATGGCAGAGTTGTAGATTGGAGTGAAAAGGGGGAAAGAAAGTGGAGGGTGGCGGAGGCGTTTGCCCCCTACAGTGCATAGATCAAATCAAGGAAGCACTACATTACAAAAAAGAAAAGAAAAAACATGATTTTTTTCTTCTTCATTTTAGATTTGTAAACTTCATCTGTCATCAACTGATTACATTAAATATTTTGTTATATTCTTTGTCCATAAAACACACACAATAGATTTGAAAATTTATAACATCCAGAATGTTTTGCTAAAACAAAGCAGGGTTGTTGTTCTTTTTTTTTTTTCTTTCTTTTTTTCCTGGTTCTACAACCACGCGTCCTCGTTGTGACCAGAAAGAGGAGGGAGGGTTTTTGTTTTCCTTTTTTTTCCTTTTTTTTTTTTACAAAACAAACAGAGCAAAGAACACACACACACACACGCACACGCAGAGAAACACACCACGAGGACCAATGCAACGCAAGGATAGCAAGGATTTGCTACAGAGGTCTCTCGCGCCCGCTCTTCCCGGGCGGGCGCGGGGCGGTGACGTCACCAACACAGACAGGAAAGCAGCTTGGTTGTTATTGTTGTTCAGCAGGGAACTGGATCGCTATCGTTTGTAGTTGCTGTACCATTATTGATAAAAGTCCTTTGTACCCTCCATCGTCTCCTCTGGACTCCCAGTGACTTCCTCCATTTTAAGCAGTATCCTCCGGTGAAAGAAACTTAAAAAAAGAAGGTCCTTATCGTTACTTTATTCCAATGGTAAAAATGTAAACATTTTGCGAGGTCGCCTTGCATGGAGGTACTGAGAGGCCCGTGTGAGGGCAGAGCCGTGTGGTCGGAGCCGTGTCGCCGCAGTTACTAAGGCCGGCCAGTCGGGCGTGCTGTACTGTCAGCGGTGCAGGGACTTCTGGGCCTCCTTCAGCAGGGTGTCAAAGTCCAGTGCATCGTACTTGCTCTTGACGGGACCCGGACCCGCTTCATCTACGAGAGGAAAAACACCAGTGTCACAACTGACTAGAAGATATCCGCAGATACCGACCGTGCTGATATCATCTGCTTCCCTAATCTGAACCAGCGCCGCACCGCCCCTGCAGCTGAACCACAAACGGACCCACGCCGCTTGAGAGAACCGGTCCTGAACCAGTAGATCAGGTCCGTACCGGAGTGGGATGACTGGGGGATGAGATGGCGACTGACCATGGAGCAGACGGGTGGATCCAGTGTCACAGCCGTGCGAGAAACAAGCGTCTGCACCTGCTCACGCTCCCACCGCTCTGGCTGCTTCCAGCTCGATTAAGTCCAGAGGCAGTTTGTTCTGCACTCCTTGGAAACGCCAAATGAACAGATGCTTGGCAAAGCCCGGCCGGGCGCCACCGGGGGGCTCCCCGGTTGTCTCTCTCACTCACAGTGTCGGTTCGCTATTTACTGGAGCATTTTGTGTGTGTTTGTGTGCTCATTACCGAGGTCTATGTAGCGTTTCCTTGTCAGCCTCCTCAGAGCGGCGGGCCCGCTGTCCCGTTCTCTCCAGAGTCTCTGAACCCCTGGCTGGCGAATCTTTATCACCCCACAACGCTCCCTGCAAACACAGACACGCGTCAGCATCAATCAACGCTGCTGGCGTGGTGCAAAAATGCGGCGCTCCGGCTGCAAACATTTAAAAACACATGCTGGCGTAACTTGGTTTCAAGTTATGGAGGCCGGTAACTTGTTTCTTTGGGCTGCGTCTGACGCTGCAGCGTCATCCCACTTCAACCCTCTGCGTTTGAAACTGATCCCAAACGCACACCTGTGGGACTCCGTCAGTCCCCTCAGGTAGCAGGAAAGTCCCTCTTCAGGTTTGGACACTTACTCGTTGCAGATGATGACTTTGCAGTCCTCCGCTTTACCGAAAACCTGGAAGCGTTTCCTCAGCATGTTCTGGGTCATGCTGCTTGGCAGGTTGTGGATGTAAAACACCTGGCAGTTGTCCTGGCAACAGGGAAACCATAGCAACCATCAGGACAAAAGGACATTACAGAATACAGATGGACATGGGAACTGAAGCAGGGAGGCTGAGTGCGGGGCAGCACCCTCAGATGATCCCGTGGTCATTTATAGGACGACTAGCTATGTCTGCGTTTAGCGGCTGGGGGGCTCGTGTTTACACCGCCACACTCATGCGAAACCTTCAGGAACGAAGCCGTTCCCTCTCATAGCTCCTCTCTTTGCTTCGTTAAACTCGGTAGCATTACAGCGTCAAGTGGGCTAAGGAGCGTGATCATACCATGTCAGACGTGGCTTTGTTCCTCTGCTGTTCATCGGGGCAGATCTCTGAGTTTTCACTGGAGGAGGACGAGACAGAAAGGGGGGGGGGGTGGAAGGTGAGATAGGACGAACACAAGGTGAAAATGAAAAGTCATACAAGAGAGAAACAGGTGAGCGGCAGCGAAAAGCGAGACCCTCTCCCTTTGACCGCGGTTCTGCTCCGGTCTTCATCCTTGTCTCCGTCTCTGCCTAAACCACCGGACCACTGACCTCATGTAGAGAGGGAGAGCCCAGGAGAAACCGGTGCAGTGCCAGGACTACGTCTGGATGTTTAACGTTCACGTGCGTTTCGCTGTCGCGGCCCCAGTTCGACGTGTCGTGGTTCCTGTTTGCTTCTATTTACAGCACAGGTCTCCAGTCTAGAACGGCTCTGCACCAGCAGCGACTAACAGATTTGCAAGAATCTGGCGCTGTTGTTTGAATCAGAACTTTGTTGCTGCGGACAGAGACGCTGCAGCCGGGCAGAAGGATCCGGGACGTAAAGCTCAATGCACGCTTTCCAGGGGGTGGCCGGCCGAGTCCACCGGACAAGGAACCTCGGAGCCGTTTCTTTGCTCACCCCAGGGTGCAGCGGCGGGCCCTTTCACATCAGGAGTAAACGGCGGTCTTCACCAGAACTCGTCTCTACACTCATCTTTGTTGGGAACCTTGACTTCTCTTCACCGCGAGAACTCAACGTGCCTCATTTTAGGAACCAAAACTTGATCAGAACTCACCAACCAGTCACAAACAACTAAGCGGATCACTGTGACCCATCAGCTGCCGCTGTCATGGTCTCACCTGGAGTCCGTCTTGCTGAAGGGGGAGTCTGGACACAGGTGGAGAACAGGTGAGGGTGAGCGAGATGCAGACGAGCGTTCCGCCTCTTCCTCTGAGGCTGGCGGTGTGGCAGCTTCTGACTGGCAGTCGGATGGCGGCAATGACGGCATCGTCACCGTTGCTGTCTGCTGCTCCTGGACGTCTGCCCCCTCTGACATCACCAGCCTGTCCGCGTCCTCCTTGCAGTTTTCCTCCACCAATACCTGATCGTCAGCTGCTTTGGGTTCTGGCGTGCTAGCTCCATCGCTTCCTCGTTGCGCCTGCAAGATGGCGCCTAGCATGGCAGCGCTACGCTTGCGACTCTCCCCGATGCTCAGCACACAGTAATCATGGTCGCCAAAGTTGTGGGGGGTGTCAGTGTCGCCGGCCATGCGCCGCAGCTGGGCGTAGAGCTCCGTCTGCTCGGGAAGCTTGCGCTGGTGGTGGGTGCGGCTCAGCCAGGAGGAGCCCCTGGCGGCGATGTTGCCACTGGTGTTTGATGCTGAGTGGACAGACTCGCCGCCCCCACCGTCACCGCTGCTGCCGCCACCGGCTCCTCCACCCACCTTTCCTCCCTCTGCTGGCTTGAAGAGTTCATCCTCCACAGGTTTGTGAGGGGGGGTGGTTGGGGGGGTGAGACCTACAGAGGGCAGCAAAGAAACATCTCCCCGTGAGGATTCACCAGTTCTGACATCATCGAGGTCCCGACAAACGAGCGGAGGTGAGAGGTGTTTACCTGCCGTCCCGCACAGATCCACGCTGAGCGTCTGCTCGAAAGGCTTGCTGCTGTACTGGGACTCGCTGGAGAGATAAACAGGGATGAAATGGGAGAAAGAGGGAAACAAAGACCTGTGAGTCATGGTTTCATCTGCTGCAGCTTTCAAGTAAATAAAAGATTCCAAGTGAAAGATGATTTTTCCCCTCCTCTGGTGACGGTGTGAGCCGACGTCTCCTGAATGTGAATGTCTTCCTGTAAGTGCGACTGGCATTTCTCAGCACTTCTCATTTCTTATCACAACAACCACATGTGCTCCGCTGTCTCGTCTCCCATTCTTCCTCCCCTGTTTTCTATTTCTGGCTGTCTGTTTGTGTTTCACCAGTTGCCGTGAACGCCAGGAGCGATGCCGAGCGGACTGGCTTCAGGCGGGATATTACTCACCCTCCATTGAGAACCGGGGAATAAAATTTAAAAATGGAGATCACTTCAAAAGACAGATTAATTTAAAAGATGGGAGGACGCCAAGAGTTTCGACAGGAAAAACCATTCAGTTTAGTGACTGGCTGGAGCTGGAGGAGGTCCAGGGTTGGGAGGCAGTCAGAGGAGCGGGGGCACGCCGTCTGGCACAGGTTCACACCTGAATGTTCTCACCAGGGGTCCCGCTTCATTAAGGATGTTCTCTAAAATCTCTAGATTGGATCTGGTTTCTTTATCCACATTGCTGCAGATTCACAGTAGAATAAACCAGAGGAGATCACACGGCACGTGAGCAGAACGCTGGTGCTTTAAAGTGGATCCAGGTTCTAGACACTGGTCCTTTTGGGTCGATTCAAGCCTGGTCAGGATTTGAAACTGAAATGAGAGCTGAGGAACCTCTTCAGCTGAGGCTCGTCTCAGTCCTCTGATAACCCGCTGACACCGACACTAAGACTGGGATCTGGACCGTTACTGCACCGGCTAAACCGGTGCTAATTTACCAGATTATAAATGAAGTTCTTTAAATGTTTCCTCGTGTTCTCACAGTTGAATATTTTCATTTGAGCTTCACGACGCAGAACGGTGAACTTGGAGGGTTTTGGCCATGAAACTGTACTTTTCCTCTGCCCTCGCTGACGCAACGACGGGATTTGTGACATCACAAAGGTTCCCGAAGCTGATCGCAGCCCACAATTCAGGAAAAACTGCACGATGTGGGACAAACAACTCCACCAGTGTCCTTGTAGTTCTTCCCAACTCCCTGCTCCGATTAACTGCCGCTATCATCCTGTCTGCCGCTGCTTGTTGGGGGGCTAAAGCCTCTGACTGACACGCTCCTGGCTGGTGAGACACCCCCCCCCTCAGCAAAGTGGTTCCTCAAGAGTTTATCGAGAACTCAAGATGCCGCTGAAGCTCCTGCAGCAAGTGTACATTTGGCGAACTAATGAGGCATTTTGTCAGTTTTCAGCGCGGTTTGTCTGAAGGTCTTTAGCCGAGGAGGTTTCCAGAGCAGAAGTGATATTTTGTTGGCAGATATTTTGTGTGATGAAATGCAGCAGGTGTCTGGCACGGAGACGCTCACCCGGAAGATTTGGGGTTCAGAGGCAGACAGAGGCAGGCTCGCTTCTCTGCAATCAGATGGAGAAACAAAGACTTAAACACAGTCACTGGTGACACACACGCTCAGAAAATGAGTCTGGTTCTTCCTCTGCAGGTTTGCTGGGTGAGTTTCTTTCCCAGTGAAACTGAAAAGCTACTTTTCACACCTTGCATGTGACTCAGAGCTGATTATTAATAATCGGCGCGATCTGAAGTCACATGTTCGACTCTGGTTCACTCAGATTAGGTTTTCAATCCGAAGCCTAAAGATGAGGCCCACGGAATGTGAACGCTTAATTCTCTCAGGATCGTCACTAAATCCTGCAGCGTTCACATATCTGACATCAGCGACACGTTCAGGACGCATTTGTTGTGACTGATTTGAATCAAGATATGGATTATGCTTCGAGTCCTTTTAATGAAATATACTTTAAGCAGCTTTAGGCTATTGAGACTGATAAGATGGCCGCCTGTCTCACCGCTGTAGCAGCAGGGTTTGGTCACCACCGTTGTACCAGTGCTGCAGTCTCCGTGTGGAAGCTTCTCCAGCTGCATCTCTGTTGTGGTTCCTCCTCCTGCCTGGGTTGGCAAGAGTTTGACCCCTTGCCCCTCCTCCCTCTCCTCCTTCTTCTCTCCTTCCCTCGCCCGTCCAGGCCGCAGCCTCTTGGCGAAGCGGCTGGGGAAGGACGCCAGACGCCTGGAGCGCCGCACTGAGAAGGAGCCGCCGTCCTCTGTAGTCTCCCCGAGGCTTTGCGGCACCTGGGAGGAGTCGTTTCCCCTCTCGGGAGAGGAATTGTCTTTGCGTAGCTCAGGTTTAGGGGTGGTGGAGCTGGGGGAGGAGGCCAGGGCTGATTTATTTGGGGCAGAAGGAGCAGACACTCCTCTCTTGGGGCTGTGGGAGCGGGTGTAGGGGGGGCTGTGCAGTCTGTAAGGCTTGCTCACATCGTAAGAGCTGCTCTGCTGCAGGAGCTCCCGGAGAAGGGAGTTGGCCTTCATCTCCCTCCGCCTCGCAAAGGGAAGCCTCCTGGAAGCACCGGTTCCAGTCCCAGCCGAGCCCCCGCTTGTCCCCGGAGCCGCCACCAGGACAACTCTGCTGTGAGTGTTTGTAGTGGCCGGGCGGGGGGCTTCAGGGCGAGCCCGCGGCCTCGGGAGCTCCTTGCGCTCCAAGCCCTGCTGCTTGCGCGGGGGCAGGCAGTAAGTGTGCATGTACGTGATCAGCTCCACCACCGAGCGCAGTTCTTTCTCCGAGCTGAACTGAGGCTTAGCCGGCTCAGCGGGCGCCGCAACGGCCACGCCCTCCACCTCACTGCTGGAAGACTCCTCATCTTCTTCCTCTCCACCATCTTCGTCTTCGTCCTCCTCCGACTCACTGTCCTCATCGTCTTCCTCCTCCTCCGTGTCTGGGGCCTGGGTGTCCTCCTGATCCTGGGCAGTGGTGAGGTGGCGGTGGAGCTCGGTGCACAGGCGCCCCGCTGGGCGAACCGCTCGGGGCTTCCGCTCCTGAGGGAGGTCAGACTGGAGGTGGAGACACAGAGACATTAATACCATGGAAACATTGCACACGCAGCCTGAATTGCTGTCACTGGTGCATTGAAGTCCTGTTGGAGAGAAGTTCTGCGTCACACTCTCTGGTGGCTGCTGCGGCCAACCAACCTCCTCCCTTCCACCTGGAAGTCACTCTCACGCGGAAATAAGAGCTTCAGCTAAAAACACTGACCAAAGTGTCACCAAGCCCTGCGATCATTCTGAATCCCTGTGGTTGGATGATAAGGATTCCCACCCGTAACTCAAGCCTCCACCACAAGTTTTCTAGCTGCCAAAGGTGGAGTGGTCGAATGTTATTCTTAAGAATTAGAGAAACAGGTGGAGAGACTCGCACCAACGGGAAAGACGAGGAGAATAAGGACAAAAATCACCCGCAACACAACTTGTGGCTGCGTTGGCAACTTTCATAACGAGCGGATATCAGAGAAACAAGACACTAAAACGAGACATTTAGTATTGATGAGTTTTTATTTGGTATCAAACTCAGCAGTGCTGGAACATCTCATCACGCTGTCAACGGTTGTTTACGGGAACAAGAAAAACGAGGCACCAAAAACACCAACAGGGTGCATCCTCAATTTCCTGCCCTGGATACAGGAATACCGAGCACACAGCAGTTAATTCTCCTGCCAACTTGGTGAAGGATGATTCAGTGTGCGGCTGCAATGAAATGGCTGATTCCATATTACTCATCCAGGGAGGAGAGAGGGAGGGACGCTGTGATTCACTGTTGCCCTCCTGCCCTGTCAGTCAATACTCCCGCCATCTGCCACAGCTGAGCAGCTTCTCTAAAAGTAAAGCTCACACACACACACACACACACTTGCAGCACCAGCAAGGTTAGCAGTGATGGATACGGGCTTGGCTTATCCTCACGCTGCATCCTGTGAGTGTAGCGTGTCCTCGTTGCTTGAGCCAGAGCGGCGGGCTCGCCGTTTCTTTATGTTGGGACAAGATAAATGGCCGGTGTTGTAATCAGTGACCACTGGAAGCACAATGCTAGCAGCTACCCGATTACAGCCGAGTCATACAGCGGCAGCTATTGTAAACGTCCTCCCTGTCTCAGCGCCACATCCATCAGGAGCAGCAGAAGCTCTCACCAACTCAGACACTTGAAGGGCTTCTCGTCTAAAATGAGACGTCTGTCGTTCAAAAAGAAAAGTGGTGGTTTTTTTTTTCCAGGCTCGGAATTGCGGAGACTCGTCTTCTTTTTCTTTTCAGGAACTCAAGACCTGTCAGAGGTAGGGTTTCACCTGCGGTGCTGTTTTTGTGGGGAATTCTCTGCATAGCTTTCCTGACCTTTAGCTGAATTTGTTTTTGTCAGAGTGAGAAAAACTGCCTCTGAAACTATGAGTGATGCACAGGTCAACTTTCTGGAAAATAAAACCAAAAAAATCAGTCAACGACTCCCACCATATCATATCAAGCTACGTGATACCGTTGTTTATTATTTCTCCATGTTCAGGTGGGCAGAGGGCCGACGGGAGGAAGCTGTCTCGGCCGACTCCATCTCCGGTGTGCACGCTCCTCCCCACCGGCGAGGGAGATTTACCTGCCGGCCGCCAGCTTAACGAGCATTCTGAGAACTCTTAACGAGGACTTGAACACGAGGGGCATTCATTCAGATGCAAAATTGCTGCACTATACCTTTTATTGCAAGTGAACTGCAACTTGATGGCGCTAAACGTGTCCCAGGGCTAGTAAAAAAAAATGCTTCGGGTGGGTGTTAATTAAGGCAGGGAGATGGACATTTGGTCGCGCGCTGGCCAAGCACGTCCAGGGACAAGGAGGAAAACAAGAGTTTAAACAAATATAAAAAGCAGTGGAGGATCTGGACGCGAAACTCCTGCCGTGGCGCTGAACCCCGTAAATAAACACTCGAGTGCGAGCTGCCGTACATCCTGGGACTTTTAAAGCAGTACTGATCGTTGGTGGGAGCGTGTGGTCTCTGTTCCAAAGACAGACGATCTGTCCCCCAGACGTCCTCCCCTGACAGGTTGTGCAGCCACACAACAGAGAGGCTCAATTTCCTGATGAGGTTTTGAGAGAACTGGACGTTCTTTGTCAGACTTGCCAGGAAAACATAAAGATTTTGTAGGTTTAACAGCTGACACTTTTCTGGGGTCTCCAATGCTTGAATGATTTAAGAGTGATAGCACAAGAATTGCTGCCTCACGGTCGCAAGCCTCCGCCAAGTCGGGTTGATTTGTGTCATAGGCGAAGAAATAAATTACTTTGACTTGACTGCGACGCCTTGTTCCGCTTGTTCCGCACAAAGTGTATTGCTGTTTAAGTTCATAGAAAACAGAGCGTTCGCGTGCTCGGCCAATTCAGCCGATTCTGACAGAACACCGGGTTTTTACCGCTTAAGTAGACGAGAGGAAGCTGTAAATTCAAAGCCGAGGAGAACTGACACGCCTCCTCATTCCTGCAGCACGCCGCGTCTACGAGACCCCCCCCCCCCCCCCCACCACCACCACAGTTTACCCGGTGACCACCTGAGAACAGAAGGCTTGAAGTTCACAACTCACCTTCATTTACCCACAGAGTCTACAGGTTATTCACAGAAATTCTGCCTCACCTTCACCAGGGGTCTGGCTGGCCGTAGGTGCAGTCCTCTGTTGCTATAGCGATGCGCCTGGACGCCATCTTTGTGTGCGTCGATGCCCGTGGGCACGTTGGGAGGAGTCAGCAGCAGTTTCATCAGCTGGTCAAAGACAAAAGGGGAAGGTGGAGGGCTTTAAGTTGCAGGTTTTAAAAAGAAATACCAAATTAAATCGGTAGTTACATGCGCAAAGGCAGCAGGGACGAGACTCCGAGCAGCACTCCTGCAGAGCGATGACGGGAGGATCTGAAACCGAAGAACGAGTTTTGGCTTTTTCCTGTTTCTGTTTATTGCAATTAAGTGACGATGAACTTGACTTGAGGCTCTGCCTCAAATTTATATGGAATCTACAAGTTTGGCGGAAATCACCGTCATGTAATTCAAGTAAACCTGCTCGCAGAAAAAAGGAAACGCTGTCAAACACAGGCTCCCCTGTGGAGGCGGAGGGATATTCTGCAGGAAGGAGGTGACGAGGTTACCGTATTCATCACGTCCCCAAAGCTGACAGCAACAAGGCACATCCCGACTCGACCGCCTCTGTCTCTACGTGACTTCTGCCCTCCATTTCTCCTCCATCATTTCAGGCTTTAATGGTTCTCTTTGTCCATCCTGATGTCTTTGGTTTGCTTTCATCTCTCCGTCCCTTTTTCCTACCGGCAACTTTTGTAGGAACTTCTCTTCCTTTAACGCTCCTGTTTTCCTGTTCCGTCGATTATTCTTTGACACCTTCTTATCCCTCCGCCGTTCCTTTCCCATCTCTCACCCGTCACCCTCATCCCTCTTTTATCCATTTCTGACCTCTCACTGTAATCCTCATCTAAACCTTTGTGTTTCTAGTCTTGCTCGTCTTCGTTCCTCCTTCGTTTAGATCGCATAGGAAGATGAAACATAAACCCCTCCCAAATCCTCCTCAGCATTACCTTTCAAATGTATATTAACAGAAGCGCTTCTCATTCCCCTGCGATCCTTTCATTGCTTTTTTTTTCTTTCATTTGTCTATTCATCCATTCATTCCAGTGGCTGGCTTCATGACAGGGCTATCAGCTGATATAAATCAGCTTAGGGAGAAAATCCCCCGTTAAGCTGTGCAGCGTTTGCTTCAGGAGCAGAAGATGGAGAAAATACAGATGTGATAGGAATGCAGATCGGAGCAGTTAAAAAAAAATACTGTACGGGGGGTGGGGGGTCCCCTAACATGATTTACAGCTAAAGGAACCTCGCATGCGGAAGCTTCAATTAATGCATCGCACCCTCTGGCAGCCATACTGGAGGTCATCTTCCCTCTGATCACCTGATTGAATTGCTAAACACGTTTGTTCCTGCAGGGGATGATTTGGCCATCTCCGCTGAAATTAGGGATTAGCTTAATTATGTTCCGCCGAGGAGGTTACGTTCCACCACGTGCCTGTTTGTTTACCCGTCGGTTAGCAGGCTTACGGATAAATTGGTGTACGCTGGAGGGGTGAGTGAACGCGGGTGTGAACCCCGTTACATTTTGGCACAGGCTCGTTTAACTGCATTGACCTCGGTGGGAGCTTTTCTAGAGCTCTGACATTAAAGCAACAATCAACAGAAAAAAGCGACAACATATTACTTTTCTGTTGGATTGATTGCTTTAAATGATGAGCTGTTGTTAGCATGTAGTTTGTGCACGTAAATCTTCTGTGGAAGTTAGAGAGATCCCAGCCCAGGGTTGTACCATTAGTATGAGCTAACCTTATTAGCATGCAGTTTGTCACAGTATAGTAACTTGTGAGCTAGCTAAAGTGATCCTAGCATACAGTAACCCCATGTGAGCTAACCTTATTAGCATGCAGTTTGTCACAGTATAGTAACTTGTGAGCTAGCTAAAGTGATCCTAGCATACAGTAACCCCATGTGAGCTAACCTTATTAGCATACGGATTGTTACAGTATATTAACTTGTGAGCTAGTTAAAGTGATCCTAGCATACAGTAACCCCATGTGAGCTAACCTTATTAGCATACAGATTGTTACAGTATATTAACTTGTGAGCCAGTTAAAGTGATCCTAGCATACAGAAACCCCATGTGAGCTAACATTATTAGCATGCAATTTATCATAGTACATTAACTTGTGAGCTAGTTAACAAGATCCTCGCATACAGTAACCATCACATATGAGCGAACCTGACTAGCGTGCGGTTTGTTGCAGTATATTAACTTGTGAGCCAGTTAATGAGATCCTAGCATACAGTAACCCCATGTATATGAGCTAACGTTAGTAACATGTGGTTTGTTGTAGGACACTGACATGCCAGCTAGTTACCCAGATCCTGGTCAGGATTTGCCCCGTTTTTATGAGCTAACGTTTTTCACACGGTTTGCTACATTGTCCTGTGGGCTCATAGATGACGATTTTTACTTTGCGCTTTTGAAGTAAACGCACCTCATCAGACAATACTCACTTCAAATTCACTTGCAGAAGTGCTGACATGAAACCACACCAGTCAGCTCGTTATATGTTTAGCCATTAGCTTTAATTATTCATCATACGCTGGAGCTTGGTGATGGCGCCAGAAAATCGGAGCCACCCGACAGACCCCCAACTCAGCAGCGCACTGGGAAACACATACTTCTCAGGGCTTCTTAATACTACTTTACTGGCTTTTTACTCACAACCTTACGAGAAATTAATGTGAACATATAGGGAATGAGCGATAAATCAAAGCCTTCTAAGGAGAATAATAAAAAAATAAACCTATTGTTTATTATACCAGTGGTCAGGAGGCCATAGTTAACACTATCAATTTATATTAATGCCTTTTTGAGCACAGCATTAGCACCAACCAGAACTGGCTGTAACTGCAAAATACGATCTGGGTCAGATCATGAACAGGACGATCACCTGCATCACTAATGGGGCCACCACGGCCCTTTGTGGGGGAGCCAAGTTGGCTCAGAGTGTGTGGTGAAGCTCCTCTTAGGTTCCCATTGAGGAAAGTGAAGAGGAGACTGAAGGTTTGTGCCTGAGTGAAATATTGAAACCCCTCCAGCAGTACCCGGGACCCTCAAACACTCTCCACCCTCCACTCTACTCGCCGTGACTTCCGGAGCTACGCTGGCGGCATCAATGAAGGCCTTGTTCTACGGTGGGACACACACACACACACACACATAGAGTTACATTTGTAATCACACACACTGAGGAGGAAAAAAACAAAATGCAAACACACAAGTAGAGAGACACAAACATGTGAGGAGTAACACACACGACGCGGAGGTGAA
Source organism: Aulostomus chinensis (assembly GCF_037954235.1). Taxonomy (NCBI): domain Eukaryota; kingdom Metazoa; phylum Chordata; class Actinopteri; order Syngnathiformes; family Aulostomidae; genus Aulostomus; species Aulostomus chinensis. Next base: position 26,195,402 of record NC_141332.1, on the reverse strand, counting down.
TGTAGAAACAAAAGTGGGGGGAAAAACCCTAATGAGTGAACAAATACACACAGTCGGATGAGCAAACTGAAAAGCGGCGAATAAATCGCTCGCAAACTCGCCTGGGACTCAAGTGCCCGGAGAAACCAAGGTGCGTCCAAACAAAAACACACACGAGAGGCTGGCGAGGTACCTTTAAAAACAAATCATGATGTCTTAGGAAAATGCAAATTAGTTTGGCTAACAAAAAGAAAACAACACACAAGTAACCCTGCTACTGCACACGACATCAATCCCCCAGTGACTCTTCCACGTTCAGTGCCTCGCATTGAGGTTAACAGGTCAAATGTTTGTTGCATCCCAAGTGTTTTTGTGTGTGTTTCTCCACGTATTTGGCCAAATCTGTAACATCCGTTAGCGGTGCATCAGTGACCGTTAGCCGGATCAGATGGCTCAACACCTCAAACCCCTTTTACTCTCCTCCAAATATGGGCTCAAACGGTCGGGAGAACAGAAGCAGCGCTGCAAAGGTGCTCCGTCTCTCCGGCGGTCGACCTCGTCAATAATGAAACACTTGAACGAGGTGACGGCTTCGAGCGCCTCAGACACACACCTGACAAAACAGGCCGCTGACCAGCATACAAAGACCATCAGCTGTCTGTGGGCTGAGGAGAGAGGAGAATCCTGCTCTGCTGCTCAGGACAGAGCGCGCGCGCACACACACACACACACACACACACACACACACACACTCCACTGCTTGTTTCTGTCACTGCTGTCTGAGGATGCGTGTGAAAAGTGTGACGTCGGTTCTCCCCTGTGAATAAAGAACTTGATGCGCATTTAATTATTATATCTATATTGAAATATTTCATGAGGCAATCTGGCTAATACAGTTTCAAAACATGGGCATATGAAGAGCTCACACACACGCGCGCACACGCGCACACACACACACACACACACACACACACACAGTGTTTCCCTGTAGTACCAAATCACACCAGTAGAGGGAACTGCTGCATCCAAGACTGAACTTGGTGATAATGTCAAAGCAGTTAAGTGACTGAACCACTTAACTGATAGAAATGGAGGATGATGTACACACACACACACACACACACACACACACACACACACACACACACAGTATGAACAGGTTTTTTTCTGTGTGAGTGTCTGGTTGCTATTTCAGACACCAGTCGTGTGGATTAAGAAGCAGGATGATATCGTTCAAATCCAAATCAGTCACTTTTATTCATAAAAAGCATGTTTTAAAAAATAGCAGCAGATGGAAAAAAATATGTAAAAGCCAAGATCCAAAACGAGGGACACACACACACACACACACACACACACACACACACACACACACACACACACACAGAATACAAGCATCGGATCGGATCAGGAGGGTTTGGACGCTCAAGTAAACAACATGTTCTGAACAAGATCTGATGGAGAAGGGCATCCGGGGTCTGCGACTGCCAAAACATGGCCACCGCTGACGTGCAGGCAGACAAGGAGGTGCATGACCTGAGGGATCCGGAGGTAGCCTACAGGATAACCGGGGCTGGGACATAGCGGGGTGCTAATTCACTGACAGACCGACGGGAACAAGTCCAAAAGAGTACTGGACACCAGAGGAGCTAGGTTACCACAGGCGCTCCTCCTGGAACCAGGACCTGTGGAGGTGAGATGAGGACCACAGTACAGGAGGGAGTGACAGTCAAACCAGCAGGAGGTGAAAGCAACCTTGTTCAAACCACGAGGGGGGAGGAGGAGGAAAGGCTTTATTTGGATGAGTTATGCAGACTGGAATACCGCTTTTTGTCAGGAGGTCCTGGAATTACTGGAGCATCGCTGAGTTTCAGAGACGTTCCCTGAAGTGAATCATTCAGGGAACGAGATTATAAAACTTTTACAAGTGAACGAGCTCGTAGGAATGAAGCAGAATTAGTTTTCAGACCTGCTTTATGACACGAGAATAAACCCGAGCGGGAGACAAACATGATTAGAGCGGAGGGAGGAGGAGGAGAGGCTCTTTTTAAATGTGTTTATATTCCAGCCCTGGCCCCAGGTGAACAGTCGTGGTCTTATTCCAGTGATGAGAAGTGACTGGAGATACAGTGAGTCCTCCAGCGGAGGACCAGGACAGCAGAATGACTCGACGTGGCAACAGCGTCTCAGTGACAGCAGCGGAATTCCAACGAAGAACGAAATGAATTAGACGCACAGCTGATGAAAGGTTGATTGTACGTGAGAAGTAGAGCCGCAGCTTCCATCTGTGCTTCTCAAGAAATAAACTGAAAGGAACTAATTCAAAAAAAACAAACAAACAAAAAAAACAGAGCGCGTGTCAGTGAGACGGCGCCGACAAGTCCATCTAGCAGAATATTACGATGTCATCGTGAAGCGAACCTCAAAGAATTCCATCACGCTATGATTCGCCTTTTGAGACGTGAGGCTCGTTGACACGTAAGTTCTTGGGTTACGGCCCTAAACCGGGCACGTTGGCGCTCAGGGCGGAGCTCCCGCCAGGGTTTGTGCCAAACCTGAAGACATCACATCCACGAGGCCCAGACCAGGCTTTCCGAGCAAATACTCTATGGAAATCACTCAGCTGGTCCTGACACACTGACAGAAGTAGAGGCACTAGGAGTAATAATCATAAATGTAGAGCTGCAGAAGTAGTAGTAGTAGTAGTGGTAGTAGTAGTAGTAGTAGTAGTAGTAGTAGTAGTAGTACACATTTTTGTAACAGGGAAAGGATGCTGTGTAAGGGAGGTTTTGGACAAGTGTCTTGCCAGCTGTCAGAATAATGAACCAAAAACAAGGAGAGAGAGAGAGAGAGACAGTGTGTGTGTGTGTGTGAGTGTGTGTTTAGCAATAGGAAAAACCTTTTCAGCTCTTCTGTTACAGTATGTGTGTGTGTGTGTGTGGGGGGGGAAGCTGGAGTGACACATGGAGTGCTGGTGCAGGATGAATCACGAGGGCAGAATGTACAGCAGCTTCAACTGCAGCGAGATGAGCGCCAGAAAAACGCTACTTCCGTTTTCCGATGTGCGCCGGTGCCGAATCATCATTTAGGGAGAGCTTATGAACTAAAAACAACAGCGCTCAGCTCAAGCATCGGGTGTAGGATCTGGTTGTGGCCACGTGGACTCCTCTGAAGAAAGAGGCAACTCTTGAGCATGAAATATCCTAAAACCGAATCATACAGACGGCTACATCCGCCTCTCCTCAACCTCAACGTTGTTCAACACCTCCATGGGCGTGCTGGCGCCCCGGTTGGGTTTAGGCACAGAAACCCCGGGAGAATCCGCTCCAGGATTCCCGCCAGAGACGCCTGGATCGTCACCCAGGACGCGCAGCTGCAAACATTGCTTAAAACACAAGTTTTTTTATGACCAGAGAGACGTCGGAGCAGAGAGACCTGGACCAACAGGTTAACCAGCTAGTAATCAGCCGCAAGGTTAAAGAAGGGCAGGCCAGTCGTGTGTGTGTGTGTGTGTGTGTGTGTGTGTGTGTGGGGGGGGGCTTGTTTTGCACCACAACAGCATAGATGATGGCATCTGGTGGCTTGACCTCTTTGTACTGCTGACTCGTTGTTTTGGACTAAACAGTACCGCCATGGCATTTCACGCACTGCAGCAAAAAAAAACAGTCGTGTGTGTTTGCTGTTCCTGCGCCAGCTGACTGTAAGTTACGCGCCAATGGTCATCACTGCGGGGCTCGGCGTTTCTTTGGCTTCCTCAAAGATCTCTCCTCTGAACCATCTGAGGTCATTGCGGTCATTATCATTTCCACCAATTTGGATGGAATGCCCCTTCCCCCGGTCATTTTTCTCCCTGATGCCAGTCAGATCCTGGACGGCGTCCAGCAGTGACGGTGCAGTCTTACAAACACTGAAAGGTCAAGACGCTCCTGGCTCCAAAAAGTGAGTTTTGGACTTTTTCAGGGCAGCGGTTCAAGCCGTAAACACGCCCAGCACGGACAGAACAGCACCTAATAAAGTTGAAGTAGTGGTCAAATCTGTTCATGTACTGGTACTCACTCATTCGTGTCCATCTGATAAACGTGAGACCAATAATCTCTCTGCCTTTCGCTCTCGATCAGCTGCCGTCAGCTGAGGTGGAAACACGGCTCTTAGACCAGCCGGTTGCAGTCCGGAGCGCCGCTGGAACGACGTCGCAGGTGTAAACTTGTCATTTGAGGATTGCTTCAGTGAACGTTCTCTGGCCTCCTGCTGTCTGCCTTTCATAGTCGCCCTCGCTACGAGGAAAACAAACAAAGTAAAGATCCGGGCTACCAGGTGGACAGGAAACGCCTCCACTAAGATTTGGTTTGTTGCATTGTTTTGGCGAAAAGTTGTGTGCCGGCTCGACTCGGCAGTTCTTGGGGAAATAATTCTTTTGCCTCACATAAACCTGTTTCATGTTGATGTCAGAGGTCTGTGAGTGAGTCACCTCTCCACACCTGGAGCCCAGGATCCGGCGCCTGGGCTGAGGCTGGAGATCTAACAGCGCAGGCTGATGGCGAATCGTCTTCGGCCCTCACCTGATTTCACCGGACACTGCCGGTACATCAGCTGACATTCTCCTCCGACACCTGCCGGTTTGAGTCTGCACCCCTCTGCACTGTGCCAATATGCCACCATGGAGACGCTTGCTACTCTTTCCACGCCGGTCAGTTACTGGTGAAAGCTGAACATCGTGCAATCGCGCCGCTTTTTCCCCCCGTAGCTCACCTCAGCGCTTCCAGCCTCTCTTTTTTTGACCTTAACAAACCTTCACTTGCATCTTGGTTTTACATCATTCAGCATGATAACCGCGAACAGGAAGGCAGAGCAGCTCTGACAGCACTCCCGCCGGAGGGATTCAGCCGTCCGGCGAGACATGTGGATGCCAAACAATAGCACCTTTGTCGGCCGCTACTAAATCACTGCTTTCAAGAAAAGCCTGTAAGCAGCCTGTTTGCTGGGAAATTTAAGTCAAATTAAGGAAGGGGGCCAGATTAATCTTGACAAGCACAATGAGGCCACATTACAGCCGTAATCATAAGACGTTCATTACTGCGAAACGGCTTCCTCCTTCAATTACGCTCCTGAGATGGGCAGCGGCCTCCAGTCTTCTGACAGCGGTGTGAACTGACAGGAAAGCGCAATATTCACTGAGAAGATAAACCACCATTCATTGGGCCTGACAAGATGACGCTTTGCCTTTTTCTTTTTTTAGGGCGGGGGGGGATGTTGCTCAGGTGCAGGCTGGGACTGAAAGTGAGGGGAAGAGAGAGAGAAAGAGAGAGAGAGAGAGAGGGGGGAGAGAAAAACAAGTTTTGTTCCTAGAAGTTTGGTTCAGGAAACGATGGGGGGAGGCATCCAGCAGAACTGTGTGAAAAGTGCAAGAGGTGTGTTTTTGTGTGTGTGTGTGTGTGTGTGTGTGGGGGGGGGGTGTATGGTGGCAAAAACCAAGCAAACATAAATCTGAGCACATGCTGTGGAACACACACACATCTGGATGTCTACATTCATGAGGACTCGTTTGGCTCATCTGGAATCCAACCTCAACTCTGATAAACTTTCTTTACTTTCTTCAGGAGCACAGAGGATCCGAATTCACGCAGCGCTGAATCACACCGCACGCAACAGTGTCTTGACATCCGCGTGTCTGAGGGCCTCTCGTCAACGTGGCTTCAAGCCCGTAATCATCGCAGGTCGTTGCATTAGACGCCGGCCACAAGGCCACAGGTGCATTAACCTCAAACATTGGTTTTGGACCTTGAACTAGACGCAGACAGGGCAACGTTCGACTTTCCCCAGTTCTCTGGTGCATGTGCTTCTTGTGCCGGTGGTGGTGGTCGTACCTCAAAACGGTTCACCAAGACTAAAACCCTAGAGTCTCAGCTTTCTGACAACGTAGCATTGGAGTTTGAGTCTTTTGTAAGTACAAGTGATTCATAGAAAATCACACACACACACACACACACACACACACACACACACACACACACACCGAGGGCTGGATGAAAGGTTACTGTGTTCCCCAGCACCTCACTGTTTTGCTGGACTTTAAAGCAGACTTTGAACCTCGCAGGCCAACAAGAGGAACATCAAGGCTAGCAAACGCGACACAGATTAAGATACTGGGGTGAGAGAGAGAGAGAGAGAGAGAGAGAGAGAAAGACAGAGCGCTGCTGGGCGAGAGAGGGAGAGCAGGATTTGAAGCATGTATAAAGGCTCTACTTTCAAGCTGCGAGAGCCTTTTGATTCACAGACCACCAACACAGAGACCAAACAGAAGGTTTATATGAGGTGAAAACGTTACTCAGGAGGGACCCCTCGTCTTGCCGCTGCTCATCAGGCTTTTTCGTATTTCTTAAGCCAATCATAATCGTTGTGGGCGGGGCCAAGCCCAGGATGCAGCATGGTGTCCTTGCAAAGTAAAGTCAGGGGAAGCTAAAATCGTACACCAAAAACCCCACCTGCCTGACTTCGGAATCTTTGTAAAATTTTTGGAGTTAGCTGGCGGGAAGTGGCCACTAGCTTGCGAGCTCCAGTTTCAAGCAGTTGGGGGTGGGCGGGGGGGGGGGGGGGGGCGAGAGAGTGAAAGAACAGCATTGGTCAGAGTCTCTACTGATCTTCTTACAGCTTCAGACAGAGGTCTCGTCTCTGTCCTTTTGGACCTCAGTGCTGCATTTGACACCATCGACCACAGCATCCTGCTACAGAGACTAGACCATGAAACTGGGATTAAGGACCTGCCCTAAAATGGTTTAAGTCCTACTTATCAGACAGGGTCCAGTCTGTTCATGTTAATAATGACCATTCAGAGTGTAGCAGAGTTACATATGGTGGACCACAGGGTTCAGTTTTAGGACCGATTCTCTTCACTCTTTACATGCTCCCATTAGGTGACATAATCCAGAAGCACTCGATCAACTTCCACTGTTATGAGGACGACACACAACTTTACTGGTGGATGGAGCCAGACGACACAAGCCAGCTTACTCATCTGCAAGACTGCCTGAAAGACATTAAATCCTGGATGTCCTCTAACTTCTTAACGCTAAATTCAGATCAAACTGAGGTCATCATGTTTGGACCTAAACCCCTCAGGGACACCTCTCTAACCAGATCACTACTCTAGATGGCATCACCTTGACCCTGAGGACAACTGCAAGGAACCTTGGGGTCATTTTTGACCATGACCTTTCCTTCAGCTCCCACATAAAGCATGTGACTAGGACCGCCTTCTTCCACCTGCAGTATCGCTAAGATTAGGAAGATCCTTTCCCAGAGTGATGCTGAGAAACTGGTGCATGCATTTATCACTTGTAGGCTGGACTACTGCAACTCTCTCCTGTCAGGATGTCCTAAATACTCTCTAAAGAGTCTCCAGCTGGTCCAGAACGCTGCAGCGAGGGTTTTGACGGGAGTTAAGACGAGAGAACACATCTCTCCACTTTAGCTTCTCTCCTTCCTGTAGGATCTAGAATCCACTTCAAAGTCCTTCTGCTAACTTATAAGGCTCTCAATGATAAAGCTCCATCCTCTCTGAAAGAACTCATTAGTCCCTCCTGTCCCACCAGAGCACTCCGCTCCCAGAATGCAGGTCTGTTAGTGACTCCCAGTATCTCTAAAACAGACTGGGAGGTAGAGCCTTCAGGTACCGGTTCCTCTACTGTGGAACCAGCATCTCTCCATGGGTCAGAGAGGCAGACACTTTAACTACGTTTAAGTCCAGGCTTAAGACCTTCCTCTATGACAGAGCCTTCAGTCAGGACTGGTTCAGGTAGCTCTGAACCATTGATAGCTATGCTGCTACAGGCTTAGACTGCTGGGGGACACATCAGGTTACATGGAGCCCTCCTCTCCTCTCCTCTCCTCTCCCTCCTCTCCTCTCCTCTCCTCTCCGCACATTTTGAACTGTCATTATCATTGCCTGTTGCACTTTGTAGTTTGGCCTTGGTGTCTCGCAGTCTCTCTGTGTTTCCACAGATCCACCAGAGCTCCATCTGTCCCCAACCCCACCCCCCCTTTTCCCTGCTGTTCCCCTTCCATGAACCAGTCTACCATCCAGTCCCCCATCAAGCTAGCTTGCTCTCCCTGCCTCCCCTCCCATGAACCAGTCTACCATCCAGTCCCCCATCAAGCTGGCTTGCTCTCCCTGCCTCCCCTACCAGAAGCTTCCTTCTTCAGCTGTTATTAACATTTCCATGTTTCCCACATTTTGTATTATAAACTCTTTTCTTGTCTGTAACAACTTCTACTGTACGTCTGTCCCTCCTGGTGAGGGATCCTCCTCCCCTCCTCACCCTGAGGTTTCTCCCATTTTTCCCTGTTCAAGGTTTTCTATGGAGTTTCTCCTCAGTCGATGTGAGGCTCTGAGGGCAGAGGATGGTGTTATGATGCCATGAAGCCTGGAGACAAACTGGTGGTGGAAACAGGCTACAAAGAAAACTGCCTTGCCTTGTTGACTAAAATAATCACCCAGCGCCAAATTTGCTCTGGTTAAACTTGACCAGGACCCCCGGGTGATCAAAACTGGGGGTCGTCTTTACGCCTTCATATTGAACCAAAGAAAAATGGCGTGCTGTAGAGGAAGAGGAAGGCGTTCTTACTAGGGAAGGGTCCTCCGTCTCTGCTCCCAGGGATTGACTGAAGTCTTCGGCGCTGAGAGAAAGATTCTCCTCTTCTTCCTCTTCTTGGTCGGTCCCCTCCCCCAGGGCAGGGAAGACAGAGAGCCCGCCCACCTCGGCGTCCACCATGCCGTCCAGGCTGTCGGTAAGTGCGGCGAGCAAAGCCGCATTCTCCTCCTCTATCTGAAGGGAGTCAAACACAGAGAGAGCAGGAGGGTTAAGTTGCACGTGACTGAGCACTTCCTCACTGTTACAGGGAGGCTTTGGGTTTTTTTTTTTCCCCATAAAATAACTACTTCCAGTGTAGAGATCCTGCCTTCAAAATAAAAGCAGCAATGGTTGTCTTGCTGCCGGCTGCAAGAGTCTGAAAAGTTCAAACCAGGAGGTTAATCGCATCTGTTAGCGCGTTGCTAACAGATGCGCTTCGACTGAACCTCTCCATTTGTTCACAGTGGTGATGTAGTCAGTGTAGACTGACCTTTGACCTCATTAGTGGGGAACACATGGTTTGCTGGAACAGAGCTTTCACTAAATAATGTTTTATTGACCGGTCAGCATCATCCACCTCTCACGTGATCAATAAGATTCTGTTCCAACAACCACCTCCGTGTCCATTGTTTCTGAATTAGTTTCAATGGTGAGGCCTGAGAAATGGACCCGTCTGAAGAAACCCGGCGTGGATCTGGAGCTCCAGTCCAAAAGTATGCGTTTTCCTTCCCCTTATTAGCAGAGATGAGCTGTTAGCCGCTGCCATCTTGCTGGGAGCAGAGTCTGGTGGAGAGGTGATAGCACGGCTGCCTACAGGAAGCTCCCTTCATCTCTCTCCCTCCCTCCTCCATCATCCACCTCTTATTTCTACATTTAGTCCGTCTCTCACGCTGCCGCTCTTCATCTTCGCTGCGCGGGAACATTAAGAAATATAGAGTATATAATATAGAGTAAGAAATCATGCTGCAGATTGTAGAAGCACAAGGATGTAAATGTTCGACCTACGTCACTCTAAAGGTTGGGGGTCGACAGAACATTTTTTTCCCGTTCCAATGTTCTTCACCTTAAAGTGTCCTACGCGCGTGTGTCTAAGTGGATATGTCATAATTACAAAGGCTTTACGCGCATCATGGAAATTAGCTGATTGTATTAAGTAGATTATATGGATATTAATAATTTTAGTTCTTCCATCCAGCAGTAAATGGGAATGAATTAGGAAGCAGAAGGGAGAAGAACGACGGGACACAACCACCTGACATCCCGCCACACTCTCGAATCCTTCATGGTAGAACTGGCGAGCTCTGCCTGGCCCTAAAAGCTGAGTCATGCGTGTTTGTGCCGAGGACACTGACCTTCACGGCAATGGTACAGAGACGCCACCGGCACAAAAACGCACGTCTCATGAACATCCAGCTGAATATCCCCACCTGTGAGGACGCATCAGCATCAGTTACGCTTCGTTCATTCGGGTTTTCCTTTAATTTGTCGCCCGTCTGTATTTGACGATCCATCACTGTTGTATTAAGTCATAATGAAGTGCTTCTATAACCCTCACTGCGTTTCTGCTCTCAATGTCCCACCACACACCAAGCCCCCCCCCCCCCCCCCCCCCCCCACACACACACACACACACAGATCAATACGGGATTGGTGTCAAGACACTACTGTAAATAAGTGGTGTATTGACAGGCAGCCGAGAGAGACAAAGACACGAGGAGGAGCTCCATCCATCTGTTTGTCTTCCTATTCATTAGCGCCTGTTCACGACCCGTCTAACCATCTGTTCTGGCGCTGAGATTGGCGAAAACATAAAATAGATTTAGAGGAATTTGGGTAGCGGATCGGTGGGCGGTGGCTGAAGAGAAAAAAAAAACTATCAGAAAAGAAAATATTTTGTTTTCTTGGTGCAGAGCGATGCGTTCTTGAGCTGCAAGCGCGGCTCATCAGAGAATTGGAGGCACACGAGCGGTTTTACTACGTCAACCAGGCTCTCACAGTTGAGCAGCCACTGGTTCTGGAAAAATCATTTGCATCTGAAAGCTTGTACACGTGCACTGAACATGAGGGATCAGTTCAAACAAGGTGTCTGAGTAGCAGCAAACATGGAGTCCTGGATTGTGGTTTTCAACCTAGAATTCATACTTAGCATGATTGATGAAACCCCGTGAAGGGAAGACGCCAACTCGAAGGGAAACTCAGTTATTGTCGATCCTTCTTTGAGCTTCCATACCGACAGCAAGACTGATCGCAACCGGAGAGCACAACTTAAATGGGTCACAAGAGCAGGCTAGAGGGACAAGAACAGAGGGGTCAGGAAGAAAGCAAGAAAAAGAAGTTGAATGGGAAAGACATCAACGAGGCACAAAAAAAACAACAACAAAAAAAAGTACAGCGCAGGACAGAGAGAGGACCGACGTCAGGAAAAGATCATTAAAGAATGCAAGTGGGGGCGAGAGACGCGGACGGTTTCAAAGAGGAGAGATCAAGAAAAGTGCTGAGGCAAGAAAGCAGCCAGCAGGTAAAATAAAAATCTCAGAGGAAAGTGGGGGAAACGAGGAAGGTGGGGATGAAGCAGAGGAGGAAACAGACACAAGCGCGTTTCAGCGTTGAGGTTTTTTCTGGTGAGCCTCCGTTCACGAAGCCCCTCGTTGTTGCGTCATTTCTTTTCAGATTATGTCGTCAATACCATTATCTATTACCGCTGAAGGAGAGCTCTCAGGCCGCCCTCCACGCCAACCGTGTCATAAAGTTTTGTCGACCGCTGGATGATGAACAGTCACTCCGGCGTCAGCTAATGGGAATCGAAAAAAAAAGGCTCCTATCTGAAATGGAGAGACGGAGCACAGAGCGAGACGGTGCTCAGTTCACCTGCGGGCCCGTCGTGTCTCCCCGCCTCTCCTTTGACCAATCATCTGCGGTGCATCGCAGCGATTTCTCCCAGCAGAGTTGCATTACAGAGCCGATGATCTGGACCTAAACGCTACTTTATCTTTTTGTTGTTGTCTTCTTATTCTTGAGACGCAGTCAATTTAGCCTCTGTAATGGGACCGCGAGACACCGCTGGAGCTGGGAAGCCTTCAGACAATCAATGATCCTGCTGGTGTCGGCTTTCAGATCGAAAAAAATAAAAAATTATAATAATCCTAAAAAAAAATAAAAAAAATCAACATTTCCAAAGGGAATTCCCTGAACTCATTCAAAGATGAAAGCTGATACTGCGGCCTGTGTGTGTGTGTGTGTGGGGTTTCAGCGGTGTGTGCAGGTGTGTGTGTGTGTGTGTAGAGTTCACCACTTTGGACTTGTGTGTATTAGAGGGTGCTGTTACAGAAGCGTGGGGCCGAACCAAACCGCCTTCGTCATTATGTTACACACAACATACCAGAGAATGACTTCCTTGGCTGGGAGACAGACGGCCCGTCCAGGTCTCAGCACAGAGATCAGCACTGCGAGCGTCAACAGCGAAGGAAGCTTTGGCTTAACCAGCGGCTGAGCCCAGACCCCAGACTCATCGGAGGTCTGAGCAACGACACGAGTGCCACATACGATATTATTTAACGTGCTTGCAAAAGAATTCTCAAGACCAGCGGCCAACAGCCTGAGTTACAGGTCCAGCTAATGACGGCTAACAACAGCTAAAGCGTTGAAATGCTGACGATGCGTTTGGAGTCGGGAGGCGTGCTGGGAAGTCAGATCACACCTGGTTCATTCCTTTTTAAACATTTTCCAACTCTAAACATGGGAGACCCCAGACGCACTGAATGCCTCGTCATAAGGGAGACACTGAAAGCAACTTCTGATAGCCGGCCTTGAAATGGAACACATCAAGCCAATCAATCAAGATGCAGGACCGCGCCCACTCGCCGTTTATCCACATAAGAGCGGTGAGCTCGCAGAAACTCGACAGATAAGATGGGAGAGTGGGGAAAAAAACAACAAGCACAAATGCAGCTCAAGCCACAACAAACAATCTGTGTAAAAGTCCCAAGTTTCAGTCCCGCCGCAATCAAGTAAAATGAGCATTTTGGCCAAAATTGATCCGTTTAACAAGTCCCAATCAATCTTGAAAACGTGCACATTAACCAGCAGCGTGACGCGGTGGCTCAGGGTTCTGATGTGGTCACTGTGGTTCACGTTGGCGAGAGTCTCACCTCAAAGAGCTCGTCGGCTGTACTGTAGTGGATTGAGGCCGGCGATGCGTCTGCCGGCTGATCGTTGCACCACTGCAGCTCGCTAAGACAGTTGACGCTGTCGAAGTCACTGGTGTCCAGCTGGGAGAGGTCGATGTCCGGGAAGTCAGTGTCCAGGCGGTCCGAACACACCTCCTCCTCCCCATACTGGAGAAGGACAGAGAGAGGAAGGTCACGTTAGTCTGCCGCCGCTGCTGTTGTGAAGCTCGGCTCGGCTCCAGCGGCGTTAGAATTCGGGTTTGGTTTGGTACACCTTTCTAAAATATGTACACAGTTGAAGTACTGCCATGAGGCACTCTGGATAAAAGCCCCCATCATCTGGCATCTCCTGTATTTTAATCTGCTGTTCACTGTCTGAGTCACCCAAGGAGCTCTCACCACAACCCCTCGTCTCTCAACAGCTACTCATTATAGATAATGAGACTTCCATGTTGGAGGAGGTTCCACTCTGAAACCGATGCGGGCATCGACCTCGGCACAAGGCAGGGTGAGGCAGCAAACGCGTGGCACACACCAGTGGAAGCGTCCCCATGCATTAACCCTGCAGTTAAGACTCAGATGAGCCATACGCCACCATGACTGAGCGCCAGAGCCTTGGTGACCTGCCTTTCCTGATGTCTAACAAAAACGAAAGAAAAAAGAAGAAGAAATCAATAGAAAAATAATCTGGGCTAGCAGATAAAACCAGCAAGGCAAAGAATCCCACCGAATCAAACCAAGTTTCAGAGGATGGGTCCCCACAAACCCTGTGAAGAACACCCACCTTTGGGACTCAGAGACCCCTAGAACCCCCCTCAGCATCCCTGCTGGAAACCACGATCTCCTCCATCCCCTCAAGAAACATCAATAGCATCGTTAAAGACCCCTGAAATCCACTGCAGAGCGACTGAAACCCTCAACAACCCTCCACACAGAGGCTTGAGACCCATCAGGAACCCGCTGCACCCCTCAAGAGCCCCTTAATGCCCTCACTAACACAACAGCTTACAAACACCTCAAGAACCACTCGTCCATCCCTTGAAGGAACCCTCTCGAGAACTGCAGCGCTACCCAACATTAACCCTGTAAACCCTATCAGTTCATAAATGCATCCCAGCACAATTGTACGGGGAAAAAAGACAGCCGCGAGTTCTCCATCAACCAAAAACTTGGAAATTGTTGGAACATTGAAAATTAGGGAACACGACACCATCAGCGCCTTCTTTTCTTATCAAATATCAGAGGGGAAGAGGGAAGCTGCAGCGGCCGGGAAGCTGCAGCGGCCGGGAAGCTGCAGCGGCCGGGAAGCTGCAGCGGCCGGGAAGCTGCAGCGGCCGGGAAGCTGCAGCGGCCGGGAAGCTGTGCGCTGCTGTGATTGTGAGTGGGTGCCATGTACGCTCAGGACCACTTCTCTCACTCTGGTTGTCGTCTGGTTCCACCTTCTCCACATCACGACCATGAATACTTCATGAGTAACTCAGCCAAGAAGAAGGAATGTGATTTTTGGGCCCAAACTGCGCTGGCAGGAGTCGAGAGAGAGAGAGAGAGAGAGAGAGAGAGAGAGAGAGAGAGAGAGAGAGAGAGAGAGAGAGAGAGAGAGAGAGAGAGAGAGAGAGAGAGAGAGAGATGAAATCATGTTGCAGCCGCTTGGTCGGCAGTCACAGAGAGAAACCCAGCCACGTCACTGGTAGAAGAGCAGGAGGAAGTAGAGCAGGAGGTGTGTGTATGTGACTCAGAGTAGCAGGAAGTGGTTGTGGTGTCTCAGGGGAGGGTGAGTGACAGACGAAAAATTGGGGGAAGGAAAAAAGGATAGCAAAGAGAAACCTGTCAAACTGGATTTCTACGAGCAAGGCAGCTTCCGTACACTCTTTCAGAGTGTGTGTGTGTGTGTGTGTGTGTGTGAGTGAGTGAGTGAGTGAGTGTGTGTTCTCTTTCCAGAGGGGTAAAGCAGCTGAATTTGCGATTGTGAGCGAGAGTCAGACACACACTGTCATCAGATAACACAACGCACACAGACAGGTTTGACCGCCCTCGCTTGTTTTACAGGTCATGTTTCATCTCAGAACTTGACGGGGGCTCATTAGGTTTCCATGGTGACATAACAAGCATTTATGGAGCGGTATTGCTCGAAATATATGAGATTAAAGTACAAACATGGCCGCGACACACTTCAATAACTACGATCTAAAAATGGTGAACTGGCTGGCTGTCACTCGACTTCTTGTGGCGACACACAGTCAAGTGGTCAGGCGTCCTCGTTCGTCCAGCAGCACGTCACCTGGATGGCGAAATATCCAGCGGTCGCTGGAAGCCTAACAGGAGCACAGAACGGTAAACAAGCCTATTTTGAATCATTTATCTGAGCTGGTGTGAAAATGTAATTAGCAGAGAGGAATATTCATGTGGACCCGCCGTCTCTGAGAGGGTCTGATCCTCTTACACCCCCCCCCACCCCCTCAACCGTGACTCATTATCAAGAATCATTTCACTAAAGCTGGAATTTACACGTCCCCAACAATCAATCAGCAAACAGTTTATACAATCACCATCAACTGATGGTTCCTCCATTAATCATCTCAACGGGGAAGTGGCTGCCACACACACACACACACACACACACACACTCACACACACACACACACACACACACACACACTCACACACACGTCAGGCTCTGCCTCTTCTTTTTCTTTCGCGCTGTTTGTCAAGCTCCGCCAACTTCTTCTCATGGATTATCAAATCAAAACATATTCTCGTTATCCGTTTTAATTTCATTGCAATGATTTTTTTTTTTTTTTTTTTTAGAACCATGATCTCTGTATGGAGTTCATTTTGTTCATCCATCGTGCAGCCAAAAATGTTTTAGTCGCAAAATTTCGGATCATAAATTTATTCAAGCCAAATATAAACAGATAGATGGATGGATGGATAGACAGACAGACAGACAGACAGACAGACAGACAGACAGACAGACAGATAGATAGATAGATAGATAGATAGATAGATAGATAGATAGATAGATAGATAGATAGATGGATAGATAGATAGACAGATAGATAGACAGACAGACAGAAAGACAGAGAGATAGACAGATAGAGAGATAGACGGACAGACAGACAGATGGATGGATAGATAGATGGATGGATGGATAGATAGATGGAAGAAAGAGGAAAAGTGGAAAACACTTGTGAATCGATGCTGGTGGAAGAAATGAATGTGAAGACTGAACAAGGGGGGGGGGGGGGATGTGGGCCAGAAGTTAAAGAATAAATAGATGAGGGGGGGGGAGAAGGAGAGAACGAGGGGGAGGGCAGTCGTGACTGGGAAAAATGCGGAGAAGGAAAGATGGAGTGGGGGAAGGAGAGGATGCCCTCTACGAGACCCTCCCATTGCTTCATCTGCCTCCAGTTGCTAATGCAGGTGTGTGTTTTCACCTCGTGTGTGTGTGTGTGTGTGTGTGTGTGTGTGTATGTGTGTGTGTATGTGTGTGTGTGTGTGTGTGTGTGAGAGAGATGCAGTTAGCATGCGGCTCACATCCCTCTCACGTGTGCCCTCCAACACTCATTCGCTCAATGCATCCTTCCTTTCCCCTCTCATCTCACCGTCTTATCTCTCACTCCCTCATCTTCCATCTTTACTCGCCATCTCTCCTCTTCCCTTCGGCTTTCTCTTTCCTCCACGATCCCTCCTTCTCTTCCATCCGTCTCCAACTTTTTCCTCAATTCAAATTTGAGTCCTGTTTCTTCCTGAGCTCATCTCTTCTCTGCCTTGTCCTTTCTTTCTCTCTCATTTGCCTCCCTCACCTCCTCATCTCCCTCCTCTCTTTTTGCTCCTGACTCTTCATCCTCATCACCCTTTCGCCTCATTTCATTACCCCTTTCAGCCATTAATCTTGTTCTTTTCAACCCTTTTCCTCCTTTCCAGTTTCTACATCTCTCTTCAACTCATTCATCTCCTTTGTTTTCACTCCTCTCGTCTTCTCTCTTCTCCCTCCATCACCTTTCTTCTCCTCCCCATTCACTTTTTGGTGCTCAACCTCTCTGTTTCTGCTTTTTCTGAGCTCCTTTCCATCTTTCCATATCTCTCTCCATCGTTCCACCTCTCTCTCTCTCCATCGTTCCATTTCTCTCTGCTCGACTCTCACCATCTTCTCTTTCCTCCATCCTTCCATCTCTCTCTCCATCTTTCCATTTCTTGTTGCCCTCCTCCTCAAACTCAGAGACAAGCTGATTGATTTCTTTGTTTCCACTCAGCCTCTCTCTCTCCACTTTTATCCCTTCCTCCATCCATCCATTGAGGGTTTCCATCAATAAAAACATCCTTGGGCACCACACACACACACACACACACACACACACACACACACACACAGAGCACCAGAAAACAGGAATTCTACACCGAGATCAGAATTGAATGAAAAAAAACAAGACATGCTTGGTGGCATAAGATGCCATTTCTGTCATAATCGTGTACAAGAGTCACATTCATTACATGATGCTGCTGTCTGTCACTCATACACACACACACACACACACACACACACACCAATGAGAACCACAACACACAACCAACACACGTGATGAATGCCACATCTCTGCAGCAGCAGCAGCAGCAGCAGAAGGCAACGGCGTCCGAGGAGTGAGGCGGCGGCGTGTTCCCACCGCCACGCTGAATAATGATGAAGCCCCCCACCAGATACACAACATGACTCACAGATGCCGGCAGGAGGAGGCGGACGGGCGGGCAGCTCTACGTAGAGCACCACCGCCACCGCTTCTGCTCAGATTTCCTTCGGCGGCACCACGGCTCTCTTCAGATAGCTCCGGTGACCTTTGACCTCAAACTACACAGCAGACTGCTGGAGATCCATGTGATTTAAAAACAGATTCAGGAAGGCATCCATTCAGTCCTCACCAAGCGAGGGGTTAAGATTCGCTGACGTGTTAAAGACCTTCTAATTATCTCTGCCAACGAGGTCGACCACCTCAGGACATCTCAAAAACTGCACCCCAGGATCTCGATGAGATTTGGTGGTGAGAGAAGAACGAGGTCTTGGTCGCGCTGCAGGTGCTGGATTCTGAAGACGCCGACGACACCGGGCGATGCACTGGAGACCCGGTGAACTGCTGTTCTTGGACAGTTGCGTTGATGCCATTACAAATACGACCAGAGCTTCAGACGCTGCGGGGCTAACTCAGCCTCTCTATGGGGGGTTTGTTATGCTAGCGTGATGCTAACCCTGGGTGTAACACTGTCTGAAGCTTTAGCTGTATGATCCTGGATGCTGGTTCAGTGAATGGAAATCATATTCTGATCAATAAGACCTATTTTAAATGCAGTATTTGCTAAAAATATGAAAATATTTTGCTAAAATTCATGAAGGCCATGTGTTTTAATCTGAAGGAACATAAAGTCCACAGGAGGCAGGTACAGGGAGACCTGTTCATGTTCTGTCTGGTGTGTCGTCTCTGAACAGCGCTCATCTGTTCTGGGTGTTTTTTTTGCTTTTTTTTTCCTGGAAGATTTCTTTGCATAATTAAATTCTCAAAAGCTGATGAAGCTTCAAAGTTTATGTCGGCTTTCGAAGTGAAAGCCCTCCTTGCCGGGTCAGGCAGAGTGCAAAACACGATCAGCCCCGAAACGACCCGGTGACACGTCCGCAGCCACGTTCGCGTGTTTGAAACCACAATAAATCAGAAACAACCACCTCAAAATGCTCGGAACCTCCAGCTGAGGTGGAGCTGAGCTAAGAATCCTGACGTCTAATGCCGGAAAAATAAAATCTGAGCATCAGCGTTTTTCTTTCCTGGGAAATGAATACGTCGCGCTTGTAGAAGTCAAAGAGAGGACGGAAGAGGTGGCTCATTCTTCCCAGTTCTGATGTGCCACAACAAAACAACAGCGTCTCATGAATGAACTCATCAGTCACTGCGTTCCTGGCTAAATATATTATGGCTTAAATGGAGCACTGGAATGGGCAGATTAGGCAAATGGGCATGAAATTAACATTGAATGCAGATACCTTTGAAGTTACTGAAGGGCCGTACTTTGGGGAAAACTGCAATAAGTTCAGATGGAGTTTAAGGGGTTTCATAAACAGAGAAACTCATGCTGCAGCTCGAAAAACCCAAACAGAGCAGACTAAACGCAACGAGGAGTTCATCGTCAGATACTTAGTCTCCGCGCTTCGCACTGATGGGAGTCTGACCTTCTGGGGCCTAAAATAAAACCAGTGTGCAGCTGAAGGGCAGCACAGTGCAGTGATCGTGGCATTGGGGAAAATGGTGAGTAAAAAAAGTGACTTCCACTTCTGGTTATTCTCTGCCTTGGTAACAACAGTGAAAACCTACTGGCCCGTTCAGTCATAAAAAGCCTGCCGGGACAATCACGCATTAAACCTGAGCTATTTATAGCAGGCTCGCACGTGGGGGAGCTCTCTGTGCTAAAACAAGCCAGTCGATGGAGAAAGGACGGCCTCTGCAGCGGTGCTCTAGCATGCCAATGCACTGCATCCTGCACATCTATATTTACCCACACACACACACACACACACACACTTTCTTTTACAGGTTAGGTCAGGAAGTGAAGCTCCACACCTTTCGACTGGTTCCCTCCATGAAGCCCCGGATGGAAGTGGAGTTACACAAGCGTTTTTGTGAAGGTTGGCACGCTTGTGGAGACGAGACAATGAAAACCATGAAAACAAAAGGAAAAGAAAAAGTTCCACAAAAAGGAAGGCGAGCTCTTTGATGATTGGAGACCGCCGGGCTCGAAACACACGCGAGCGCGGGAGCTCAGCGTTTCATGTCTTGCGAGCCATTAGCCGCAGTCTAAATTTGGGTAATGGGAGCAAGGTGTATCACAACGTCGCCCGTTACCGTGGCGTGAAATGACAAACGCAGTGATACAAGACTTTGGCTTCTTCATCGCGGTGCCACACGCTAACGTGGAGCAATGACGCCATTTGTGGTGGCTGAAGTCTGAAGAGCATGTGTAACATCGCGGCGAGGCATCAGACGTGATGATATTTCCTCTCCACTGGGATCCCCGCAAACTCAAAATCCCCGCCGGCGTTTGGTCGACGATCCCATGGCGACGCTAACGCCTGGGCTGGCGTACGGAAATGTGTCTTTCCTGTTAGCTTTCAAGAAACATGACGATTCATTCTGAGGGAAAAGACGAGCTGTGACAAGCGCAGGTGAGAATGAAGCCAGCACTTCACCGGACCAACAGTTACATGAATGTGATGCACCATCGAGCCACGCTGAGAAATTAAAGCCCCGGCGTCCTGGCAGGTGGACAGCAGGCCTGTTGTGATGTTATATAAGGTCAGTCACAAGCTCGGTCATGTGCTGCTGAGTCCTCGCCAGTGTTCTGGACTGTCCCAACTTCCCTTCAGGCTCACACATACTGTACACTCTCTCTCTCTCTCTCTCTCTCTCTCTCTCACTCACACACACACACACACACGCACAGAACATCAGCACCATACAAGGTCAAGCTCTCTCAACTCTCCACTGTAGATCACGGGAGGAGGATAAATCTCTGCTGAATATGAGGGTGAATGCTCAGATTAGCTGCTCCACCCACAGCTGCAGTGGACCGGTGATTTGACGCGGCCTTCACCCGCGCCAGTTCTGCTCCTCAGAAGCTCTGGACCAGGAGGTTTCACACTCCCGCAACATTCCGTTGCAATCAGAGATGCCGGTGTTGCAGAGGCATCACCTGCTTGAAGCTGAGCCGAATTTGAAAATGAATAAAGCCCATTTCTAAGACAGAAATAAAAAAAACATTAAATCTAATTCTGGTGTTTTGTCATCCATGAGAAGAGGCAAACAGTCGTTTGGCAGAGTGAAACTCAGAGATCGGCGTTTATGGTTGTGATGAACGGGGATCTTTTGGTCTAAATAACGTTTAGTGTCCTGACAGTCGTATCACTAAAGAGGCAACGACGACCACGCGTGGGTTTGCTGCTGTATCTTGAAGTAATAGTTGATGCAAACCAGTAGCTCTGAGTAATACTGTAATATCTGAAATGTGAAGGGGGGGGGGGGTACACGTGAAGGTTAAGTGACAGACCGCAGCACATATAGCTGAGGGATGGTGATGAGGAGAGCGCCGATGAAGAGTTGTAATCACCTTACAGCCTTGCACTTTGAAGTGACATGAAAGATATAAAGGCAGCGTGCCAGGGACACCGTTAAGAGCCCCCCTCCCCCACCCACCCCACCCCCGTCATACTTTCTTGTAGGTCACTTTGACAGAAAGTGGTTTATAACTGACAGACCTCAGACGTCACCGCCGCGTAGCTCAAACGTTTATCGACTCGAGAACCGCCTGAATGAAGGGACGAATACGCGGCATCACCGCCACCGACAGCCGCGCTCTTGTTAGGCTAAATTTTGGTTACGCATTTTTCCCCCGACGGCCAGGGAAGGGCGGCAATCACCCGTAACCCCCTTTTCAAAATACATCGCGACATCTGCTGAGATACGGAAAATCCGCTCGACGCCACCGATCCCGTGCGATCATGAAAAGCGCGATAAAAATCAAACGAAAAGGTAATTTTTTATCCTGGCATTTTAATTCCAACATTTCAGGCATCATTTTGTAAGCAGTCTCGCTATTCGCATCAAAGCAGCGGTTTAGCGTGCATAAATTGTTGACCGCAGATCTCACAGTTCAAGTTTTAAAGGCGTTCCCTTGTTATCCAGCAGGTGGCACTCTAAAACTCCCATTAGCATGAAAAAAAAAATACAGATCAATAAAAGAGGCTGCAACTTCTCGATGTCTCCGGTCGGGATTGCGTGGGTTTCCTGCAAATTAGAGTGCGGTACTTTTTGTTGACATAATTCTGTTGTTGCTGTTTACGGTTTCATCCAGAGCTGCGTTCATTTACCGCATCCGTCCTCCAGAATCCGACAACGACTCCCTGAAGGGTCTCGCCCCCAGGTTGACTACCGCTGCTTCGTCGCGGCCTGACAGAGACGCTGGCGAGTAACGGCTGACAGCAGATAATGAGAGGGGAAAGCTGTGCAATTCAAACGTCCCGACTCATTTTTCTACTCCACAGTCAACAGAGACGGGATGTTCTTAATTACTGCAAACAAAAAGTACCCCCCCAATATTTAATTAGATCCACAAAAAGACGATGATGCGATGTTTGATTATTGAGGTACAAGGACAGAAAAAACTGAAACAAGAGAAGGAATGCAGATCATTTGAGACGAGCTGGACGGCGCCAGGCAGTCAGCAGAAGCTGCAGAAGGAAATCACCTGGACGGTCCCCATGCTAGTCACACCTGGTATAAGGTGTGCTTGTTAGGTTCACGCTCAAGTACGCTGCATCCCACCTTCTGGCAGGTCTGTAAACTTTCAGTGATGCACAGTTACGGGGATTGAAGTTGAGTGGCAGCAAAAACGCCGCCCACATTAAACGAATCACGAGAGTCTTGTGCGATGACAGTTGGGAGAGGAACTCTGCCACTTGGACGAGTAAAAACCAAGACAGGAGGTACACACAAATCTGCAGTATTTGAGAAGTTCCCTCCTGGTTCATTCTGACACAGGCGGCGGCGGCAGCGGCGATCAGTGTGTACGCTCCTGTGTGCGCTATAAATAACTCGTCCCCGGGTCTCATGACTCGTTCTTCCACAGGCTGCCGGTGACTCGAGGAGCCTCTGCCAGACACAGATGACCCCTCACACACTTTAAGGCTTGATGATGCAAGCAAATGAGGAATCAATCAAGTCTAATCAGACGTGATGCGTGCGTGCGTGTGTATGTGTGTGTGTGTGTGTGTATCTGATGTGTATTTGAAGTCACCTGCAGAAAGAAAGAGGATGCTGCTTAAAAAAAGAAAGGTACTGGATGTTCCCACCACTGCTGCTGCAGGGGGTGTGTGTGTGTGTGTGTGTGTGTGTGTGTGTGTGTGTTGTGTTCATCATGGGTTCCGTTATTGCAAGAGGACTGAATGTCTTTAACAAATTTTAAAGTGAGAAGAAATCGCAGCCAAGTCACAAGTGTCTTTAATCAGATCAGGAAGCAGATGTCTCACCCTCTGCTGCTGATTGGACGGCGCTGCACCACCGCCGCGTTTACGTCCAGCTCTTATCATGCAGGTTTTAATTTAATTTTGGATCGCAAGAAAAGTTTCAACACTGGGGGGGAGAATTAGAAGATTCACAAACGATGGTGTACTTCAATCACGTGATGTCAGAGCTCGTGGCGGTCAGGGAACTCTTCGCATCTGGAGTTCTGGATTTCTTCCGCTGACGGGAGAATGAGCCCCGCCTACTGCCTCTCCATGAACAAACACCCACTGATGTTCGCATAAGTTTTGAATGAAAATGTAGATAAATTTAACATTTTCTTTTGCCAACTTTGTAAAAAAATGTGTTTAAAATTCAAACTGAAGTAAAATGATGGAAAAATGTAAAGAATGATGGAATTCAGTTTCGTTTGCAGAAAAGTGTTCTGAAATTTAAGATCTCTTTTTGGTAAATTGACTCCTTTAACATGTCCTGGGTCTTCGGGTCAACATACTGCCACAGTGACCTCTGACCTCATTACCGTGACCTGCATGTGACACCGGCACAGGAGGGCTGACCTCACGCTGAAGAGCGAAGGAAATACTCAGAACATTTCCCTTTCATATCGACTCAGTGACAAAAATGCACACTTCTGATGTCTTTGTTCTTTATCTGACATCTCACACACACACACACACAAACACACACACAAACACACACACACACACACAAGAACGCGTCACTTTAGAGATGCACTGATCTCCAGAGTCGGTCCTCTTCTGCCTCAAACACCAAACAGGGCGTCATGACAGCAGAGCCTGGGCGCCGTCAGGTGCAGGTGTAGATGAACTGAACGACATCAAGAAAGGGCGGGGCCACTGGTAATGGGACAAATGGTTGAAATGACACCCCCACAATGACAAGAGTCATCAAATAATTTGTCCAGCCAGTGGACAGAATGGACCCCAGTCAGTCTGCAGCCCTTCCTTCCTGCTGGGAGATCCGTTACATCGATCTCACCTCCAGCTACCCTCTGTCACTCTGCAACCTAATCTGGCTTCATCCTCCTCCTCCTCCTCCCCCATCCCTCCAGTAGGAAGAGCAGAGGCTAAATCTGGAGGCGGCGGCTCAGGTGAACCCTCGCCTGTCCTCTGCATGTAAGAGGCTAATGACGGTAGGATGGAAATAAACTCAGTAAGCCAAACAGCCTTTAGTCCGTCCAGCAGGCCGGTTCCCCCGCAGCTCTGCTGCAGTCTCCTCCTCCACCTCCTCCATATCTGCTCCATCGTCCATGCAGCCATAATCCTGCCTCAGATGCATGGATGCATCTACCAGTCGACCCGCCCGGTGCTGTGAGCACAGCTGAGGACACGCCCATTCCGTGTCTGCTCCTTGTTGCTAAGCACCCAGCTCGTCAGATTAGCAGTCGAGGCTAAATCTGACCGTTCCGCTAGCCACTGGATGAAGATGCCAGTTATGGATTTCCGACCTCTGCGTGAGCCAGTAGTATTTTCTTTTCAATGAATAATTTATTTTGATCATCGGTTAATCTTTCCAGGCTCTTTTAAGCACTCATGAACAAAGGTGACATTGTGTGGTCTGCTGCTTATTTACGACCGACAATCAACCGCCTCTGGGTTTCAAGCCGTCCGACGAACTAGAAGAAGCTACTTTAACGCTTCAGGCTTGATGAAATTATAATGAGCTTTTTTTCAAAATTTCCCTCTGAAGCCAAATGTGGCCAGACAACAACACGCTCCAAACTGTGACCAGCCGAAAAATTGAGAGTGACAGAGACGGAGAGAGAGGAGAGGGTGGCAGAAGATGAAGACGAGAGAGAGAGAGAGAGAGAGAACGGCGGGCTAAAACCAGCCGAGAGCTGCTGCCTTGACTCGGCAGGTAGCAGGCATTCTGGGTAATGGGATCGGAGGGGGAAAGCCGATTCAGGGCTCAGAAATAGGAGCGGTGGCAGCTGAGACGGCATGGAGGCGCTGCCAGCCAGGTTGATCTGGGACAACGCTTCCGTGCGGAAACAATACGGAAAGAGGAGAAGTAAAGAAAAGTGTTGGGCTGCCGAATGGAAAAAAGAAGAGGGAGTCTGGTGGCCCGGAGAGTTTAAGAGGATTTGATCGGTTTCACTTTCCTTTGAGCTGAAGGGTTTGAGTCCACTTGAAAATTGAAAAAAAAAAAAAAAAAAGCCTCAAAAAGTGATCGACAGACATTCTTTCTATCCTTCAACCACAACTAAAATAATTCCACTGCTATTCCTGGTCTAACGGATCAATATTCCGTATCCAGTCCAAATATTTGATGGTTAGATCTCAACCAGCGTGCGTGCGCGTGTGCGTGTGTGTGCGCGTGTGAGGCTGCTGGTGGCGTCGATTAGCGACATGATCCCAGCAAACAGCTGATTGGATCGGCTTCGCTGTCCAAAACTCGGCCCATTAAAGGGAAGATTCACTTCCTGCGCATCATCCACCGATTCACCCGACCCGAGCCTCCTTCTTCCTTCAACCACTGGTTCTTTCCTCCGTCCCTTCCTGTTTTTCTGTCTCTCTCCTTTGTTCCCTCCATACCTCCATTGTCCCCTCATCTCCGGTTTCTTAAGTCCTCCATCTTTTTCACTCTCCAGCGTTTTTCTCACCCATCTGATATTTGTGTTCCATCGTCATATTTTCTCGCCTGACTGTTCCCCCCCCCCCTCGCCCGCCCTGCCCCCGTCCTCTATGATGCCAGTAAGACCGACATGGAACCGCACACACACTCCCTCTTACGTTTAGGGAAGTGCGTCGCTAACAGATGAACCACATCCATGCTTGCTTCGGCGTCCACCTCCCCAGTCGCTCTCACTATGGAGCTCATTAGGAGCACCCATCACCCGCTGCTCCTCGTCTTCCTCCTCCCTCCATCCTCCCACCGGTTTATTGTCACATGCCGCCGAGGCCCGACACTCATTCTTGCCAGCAAATTACTCTTCATTGGAGCTGATCTGATGGGGGGTGGGGGTCCCCCATTCTGACTGGAACATCAAAGTGGGTCAAGAAATGGCCGTAGAGGTCAGTGCGGTCCGACCCCGTGATGGGACGCGTCGCCTTCCCCCCAGCAGGTAAAGCTCACCCAACTGTGAGATGAGTCGACACCATGAGGTTTTAGGTTCAGGCAGAAAAATGCTTGATTACAATGAAGGATCCACATTTTTGAAAAAGTTGTGCTTTTAAAAGCTCGGTTCACCACCGGCAGCTGGAACTAAACGTGGTTTTTCTGCCTTCAGCTGGGAAGCTGGGATGGCGTTGAGTAGAAGTCCCAATAAAGGACAGAACCGTGACACTGACGTCACCACGTGGCGGCACTGTGGCATTTTGAAATAATGAACATTTCCCTAAAATTTTGAGATGATTGGCTTTTTTTTCAATGTAAACGCCCCCAAAATATTTTTTAGTCACTTCACTTCAAACCTGTTTTTATTACAGTCGAGTAACAAGAGTGATGAGTCAGCACCACCTCATGGCCGAAACAAACTAACCGTGTGTTCAATTATTCTACGACCAAAAGGTGTCGTTTGTGTTCATGTCGGATTGAATTTCAATCGTGAAACAAAACACACACACACACACACACACACACACACACACACACACACACACACACACACACACACAACTGCAGTAAAATGTTCTCTCAATAAGTTTCTCCGTAGTTTTCAGCATCAGAGGACAAACACGTCTACCGCAGCAGAGTAAAGGACAGCGACAACGCCGTCGTGTCATAACTACGATGGCCATTAGGTGGCAGCTCGTTTCTGACTTGCTTGCTTTTATTACTTGGAAGTTTCTTTTTCTTTTTTTTGGAGGGATGCCTTGATGTGGGCTGGAGTCAGATTTTAGGTCGGTGTCACTACACGCTGGCTAATTACGAGCCTCCATTATCTGAAGGTGATCATTCTTCAGAATCAATACTGGCGAACTCCCTCCTCTCCGTCTCTCTCGTCCATCTCTCCTTCCATCCCCCCTCTTTACTGCTAATCTATCTTTTTCAGCCAGGCAACGTTTGTAAAGCTCTTAACAGGATTGAGGAAAATCATGACCTCTTATCACAGGGGTCGGGTCAAAGGTCAGCGGGGGGGGGGGCACTGGCAGTTCGTGTGTGTGTGTCGTGGTGTGTGAAGCAGAGGAAGGGACACTTGCTAATTTAGTAGCGCCGCAGGATTCACACACAGACACCTTTCCCTGACCCGATCACAACCTGACGACCAATCGCTTCACGCCACGCTCATTTCGAAACTCCAAATCCACTCGTTGATGCGACCTTAATTCAGCAGCCACAGGTCGGCCAATCAGATTACATCGCCTTCATTTAAACGCCTCCGATGGGCAGTTCTGACCCGTAATCACATTTAATGACCAAAGCGGCCAGCATTTCTAAACTGTATTTGTCAAAAGATAATTTACTCATTAAATCTGGCGCATTACAAATTTCATTGTCGAATTCCAGCTCACACTGTCTGGGCTTTTTCTCACGCCGCCATCTGAGTGCTCACAGCGCAGCTGGTGAGGACCTGCCGACTGGTTTAGCTGATCGCCGGCAAGATTCGCTTGAAATCTCCCAGGAGGTCGTTTTGCACCTTTGAGGAGAAGAAGGGGAGGCGACCGGAGCTGAAGGAGCTGCTGCTCATAAAGACCCTGCCCACACCAGCGTTTCTCTCGTTCCAATGCGCCGTGATTGTCGGAGGAAGACACATCAGACAGGCCCCATCCCGCAGCCTCAGTTTGACCAGCCTGCCCCCCGTGACGCGGCGCAGGTTGGAGGCAGCCCCCCTTTAAACCGTACGGCAAAGAATGCTCGATTAAGCTTTAGATTGAGCCAACACAAACACAGTTTTGCAGCTCAAAATGAGCTCGACTTGTACGACGTGCGCTTCAGCGTTTCAGACAGGAGCGTCACGTTCGATTGTCAAGATATCTCGAATTTTGGTCTTTCCCAACAACACCGGTTGAGGCTGCCGCCGCTTCGACCCTGCACCAACGCCCCGTCTGCTGCCGTTGTTCTTCCAGCTTCCTTGATGGTGCCATCTGCAAAATAAAAGGACGCTTCCGCAGCAACACCGAGGCTTACTGCTCGGTCTGTGTAAAGGCCAGCTGAGGCTCCATAGAATGTCACAGAAAAAGAGCTCTGATGTGGAGGGGGAGGAGGAGCAGGGGGAGGAGGAGGCCCGTGTGGGAAATGCGACCCTGTGGCTTTGTAATATGATATCAGTGAGTCACTGGTGGCAGCAGGCCTTAGTCAATTATCATGAGTCAAATGAGATAATGCATGGAATGACCTGAATGTGTAGGCAAACCCTCATGGGAAACTGTTTTATGGTGGAGTAAAATCTCTGAAAAGCTGCTCAAATGCGAAGGCTGCCCATTATTTTGCTCGACGGCGGCGCCCCATCACGGAGACGCTGGCGCGCACAGAGAGAATCCCAGAGCCTGGAAGTCACCGCAAGCTTTCTGCCATACTTCATTTCATGTTGCATGTAAATTTAGCGGATGCGTCCACAGCTCGATGTCTTAATCAAACATTATGGTTGTAGTGGCAGAAGTACTCCGTCATTGTGTTGGCAAAAGCCTCCCAACATCTTAGATGACACCCAGGCCTCGTTATGATTCATTTAGGACATGATAATGGGACCAGGGGGACGACGTGTGAGGGAGGAGAGGAAGCACAGACGGACAGAGGCCAAGTTGGCAAATATGTCCACTCAGCTCTCAATAAAGTAGAGGACAAACATAGTCTGAAGGAGAAAAAAAAGTCTGTCAATCCATAAATCAACTTTAACAGGGACCATTTTACTCAGACTGGTACGGATTAGACTCCCTACATCTGCACCACGTCGGACTACGTCCAAAAGATGTATCACGCTGGACTAAAACTCCACTTTCAGCCATCCCGACTGTT
Organism: Aulostomus chinensis; assembly: GCF_037954235.1. Classification (NCBI taxonomy): domain Eukaryota; kingdom Metazoa; phylum Chordata; class Actinopteri; order Syngnathiformes; family Aulostomidae; genus Aulostomus; species Aulostomus chinensis. The sequence goes on along the minus strand of NC_141332.1, from coordinate 26,166,659 downwards.
GGGTCGCACGCCGCCTCTTACTTGGAGTGTGAAATACGGAGCAGCGGCCTGTTGAGATCAGCTACAAATTGTACCCTTAAAAACGGATCGTGTTATTCCTGACGAGGTCGACCTTTACGATGAGAGACACGACCCGCACGCCGAGACCGCTGCAGTAAGGAGGGCTAAGACGCACTCGCGGGGTTGCTAGTTTGAATCTTTGATGCATTTCTCTCTCTCTCTCTCTCGCTCCCTCGCTATCAAACAGCTACTCAGACACTTAATCACATCCTGTTTGCTCTTCCACTCAAACATAAACAAACCTACGTGTGTGTGTGTTTTGCTGGCTGCAGCCTCCAGATTATAAAGCGGAGTTGCATCGTGAAGATTGGTCACTATGTAGACTGACTTCTCATTACTGACTGGTATGCAATGCCTCTCTCTTTCTCTCTCTCTCTCTCACTCACACACACACACACACACACACACACACACACACACACACACACACACACACACTTGTGTTTCAGAGGACATCAAATTAACCTTCCCTAATCTCTAGTTGTCTTGGGCCAAACCATAAATTAAACCTTGCTGAGGAACTCGATGGTTCGATCATCAGTCAGAAAACCCCGCCGGCGTCCACGCAGATTCTTCAAGTTGAAAAGCTCAGACTCTGCAGAATCGTTCCTTCATCATCATTTCCTTGCACCATCATTTGTGTTTATTTGCCTCTAGAGAGAGCAGGTCTGTGAGTATCTGGTGAGTGTGAAAGCACGTATTCAAACCTTGAATTATCCAGATCTCACCAAAGCAAGCTGCTACAGCCGTGAGCCGGGCAGCGCTCATGAATGCCACAGTAGCTCATGTCTAACTGCTGCTGAAACATTCAAAACCTCAACCCCGTTTGCCCATGAAGGCCATTCTCAACCAACCTGTCCCAGTTAGCCTAGCGCCCACTGTTGCTCAATCATCCTGACAATCCCTGCCAGCTGCCAGTGTCACGGTGAAACATTACCCGTACTGCATTGTTGTCTATGAAACCTCATGATAGCGCTCCCTGCTAGCAAAGACTGCTAACAATAGCGTGCCTCGCTGCTGGCCAGCTGCTGATGGGTTTTCCTGATTATGCAGATTGATGACAGAATCCCTTCTTCTGATTTTGTGATAAATTTTAAATAAAATTAAATAAAAATCTTTAATCCATTGTGCTGAAAAAGCCAATTTGACTTAAGCTACTGCCCTAAACCTTACCCAAGGCCTTATCCTGAAATTTTATGTTTTGCAATTGATTTTGATCTCCAGGAGGGAGGTAGGTCTCTAAAATGTAACTGTGTGAACAGATTTATGTCCCTACAACACACTTAAACACGAAAGGATCAATAACACACTGTGTTGCAAATCCCCCTCAATGCCTACGGGACAAATACTTTGAGAGTCCAAAACATCAGGAGAAACTCATAGCAACGCTCGTTTGCGGTGAAACGCACGACGAATAGCTGAAGAGGACTGATAAAAGCAGAGCAGAGACGCAAACGAGGAGGCGGCATCACGAGGCCAAACACTCACACGCAATATCAATGAGCCAAAACTCCAGTAAATCCTGTTGTCTCAACAGGCAGTGTTCCCCTACAGCAGGGTGGGCGCCTCGCTCACTGGATCTAGTAGAAAAATATCTTATCTCTCTCTCTCACACACACACACACACACACAACGGTGCTCCTCAAGGTCGCAGGGAGATTTCTAGGAAGTGTGTAGATAAGCACATTTGAGCATGTGAACGATGAAGGTTGCAGGGTTGAGGAGACAGGAACAGGTAGCTGGAGGAGGGAGCGACGCCGCGCATCAGGTCATTACAGACAAATTAATTAAGACACCTTTGCATGATTACCGTAAATTAAACCGATCACCCAGGAGATGTTGGGAAGCCTTTATCTCACACCAGCACGGATCAAATTTAGACTACGTTTCCCATCAGCCCCGTTGTTGCTTTTCCCCCCTCCTCCCTTCCTTGAAGAGGTTATAGATGTCACAGGTTGTTTGTCGACTGATGTTTCACTCCTCTCAACATCTGGCCATTGAAAGTGATCACTCTTCATTGTGCGCAACAGAGTGGAAGCAGACTCCTCTTTTTCTCGTAGTCTTTACTAGTTTTTAGCATATTCAAGGTAAATTTTGGATGTTAAAATGTTTATGACAGCGGCTGCAGTCACTGCTTCCATCATTAATATCAGTTCTAGTAAAAGTTTAGTGGAGCAGTATCGTAAAACAGTCGTGCAGTACAACACGGTGTCATCTGGTGTGTATTCTAGGACAGATATTACGACTTCTCAAGTTTAAATATGCATGACGATGAAAGCCAGGAGATTCATCAATGATCCAGATCGTCATTAGCAATTCACCACGGTGTCCAACTGTCCGGTGGGACGCCGCCTGTATGTTGCTGGTTAGCACAGCTGTCAGCTAGCCATCTCTCTCTCACACACACACGCACGCACGCACGCACACACACACACACACACACACACACACACACACACACACACACAGACGCACGATGCCAATGCTCAGTCAACATGTCAATGACCTAAACCCAGAGACAATGGAAGTAGGTGGCTAACGTTACAGCAGCCAACACACCTGTTTGCACACACGCACACACACACACACACACACACTCAAACAAACACACACACACACACACACACACACACAGTGATCCAAGGAGAGAAATAAATTAAACTAGACGATGTCAAAACACAGAATGCATTTCACGACAATGTAGCACCAGGGCGTGTGTGTGTGTGTGTGTGTGTGTGTGTTCCTGGGACTGTATCCAGGCAGATTAAGCACTTATATCACAGTGACAAACCTAAATGGCAAGGTCTCTCTCTCTCTCTCTCTCTCTGTTTCTCTCTATTATTTATGGCCTCGCTCTATCATAGCCACCCTGTCACTTCATTACTAAAAACTCAATTGGAAAAGAAAAGGACAGAAAAAGGGGGGACAAAATAAATGACGGACAAGAACAAGATACAAAACATCTGTTCCTCATGGCATCAAAGTAACAATATCATGGGAACAAGTGACATCTTGTAGTCTCAAAAAAACAAAAAAAAAATGTTTCCCACTCTGCCTTTTTGGCCCCTCCAAGGCTCCGTAGAAGCTGAACCAGTCCAACCAAGCCTACAAAAAGGTTCAGATTCCGTGATGCAGGCTGGTTCTGGACTGAAGCAAATCCTTGAAAGCCCAAATCCCTGTTGGCGGTTCCACCCTCGCAGCAGCGCAGCAGGGTGATGTCACACATCCATCCCCATCATCTTAAACGCCGCCACGCGAAGGAGCCGTGAGTTCCAAGTTTTTAAAACGGGAGCGTTCCATTTCTGTTGTCCAAAGTTAATGGACCGTATCAGGCAGCGTTGTATATTTTGTTGTGTTTCCTTCTGTGTCTGGTTAACGACTCCAATAAACATTTATAATGAAAATGATAATGAGAGAGAGAGAGAGAGAGAGAGAGAGAGACGCGTGATCACAATTCTAAGCAGGAAAATTGTCATTTCAGTGTCCGGTGGCTCTAAAGAGTTTGAGATAGAGAGGAAAGGAGATGGAACAGAGGGAGAGAAAGGGCCAACAGAGGCTAAGTGGGAGAAGGAAAGGAGCGTTAAACGGGAGGAGATGAGAGCCTGAAAAAGGAGAGAAAATGAGGAGGATGGAGGGAATCAGAGATGCAGGTAAAAGGTGGGCCTCCATTACCTGATCGAGCAGATGCATCACGACTTTGTGTGTGTGTGTGTGTGTGTGTGTGTGTGTCCTGTCTCATCTCATTCTCATGCAGCACTCGTACGTCCGCAAACTCTCGCTCCCTCTCCGTTTCCATGCTCTTTAACCCCCCTTCCCCTTTATTTTTATATCATCCCTCCCTGTTTACTACCCCTCCCCCTGCTCCATCCTTCCTCCTGCACTCAGGGCTGAATCCCTCCATCTCTCTGCATGCATCCATCCGTCCAGTCACGACTCCAAAACAGTGCAAGGAGAGAGAGCGACAGTGGGGGAGAGGGGGAAACACTGAGTCACATAGAGGACAATCAGAGGAAACCGCGGTGGAAGGATGAGACGAGAAGAGGGTGAAAGAAAGGAACATCAGAACTCCCCAACACATTTTCCTGAAGTTCCCCAGGTGAGCAGGGCAGGAGGAACTGCTTCCTCTTCCCTCAACTGACTGACAGCTCCAGCAGAAACGAGAGGACATGTTGCTCGCCTTGATGGATCACTGCTCTGAAACAAGTTTCAGGTTCTCTGTAATTTCACTTCTGCACTGGAGTGAATGCAGATGAGCGGCTGCAGCGGCGCCCCATCCCTCCATCACGACCGACGTCAACGGCTAAACTTTCACGCAGGGTCCAAACACGCCGACTGGCGGCAGCTGTTATGTCACGGTTTGTAGAAAATGAAGAGCAGGGAAATCTACTGTTTGACAACTTGAGCAAGAATCTGACTTTTTTTTTTTGTGAAACAGCAGTGGGTTTGAGCCTCGCTATAAACAATCCACACTGACGAATCACGGTCTCTGCTGGTGATTTCCACCAATCAGCGTCAGTCAGCGTCGAGTTAGAGAAGGAGACTGCAGTTAAAAGATACAAACAGGAACCACGGTCACGCCGTCACTGCCGTTCCACTACGGCTACCAACGCGGCGTCTAAAGTCCCAGATGCTACGCCGCGGTGCCGTTGTGACAACTCCTCTCATGACATTGGCTGACGTCGAGCGTGACGCACAAGGAAAAAAAAAACAGAGGAAAAACTCCTTGACTGCTTGCAACGAGAACAGGATCAATACGATTTCACAGGGCGAGCAAACAGACGGGGTTGAGGACAAATTCACAACGACTTCAGTCGGTTGTCCTTTTCAACTCTTTTTTTTTTTTTTTGGTAATCATTAGGACACCGTCAAAGAGGCGCTGTTTTCCAGGGAGTCCTCTTAAACCTTTTGCACACACAGTTGGAAGGTCAGCGCCGAGAGGTCACGGAAGGGGATGAGGTCAGGAGTTGGAGTGAGACGGAGGGAGCACGTGAACAAACTGTATGTCTGCTCTGGATTCACATGTAGGGAGAGTGAGAGAGGCAGAGACTGGGAGGAGATTTGAGATAAAGGGCATCGATCAGCAGTGCGGGGCGAGGGTTTCTGACGTTTTAAAGGCCTGGAGGACGGCCATGTTGTGTGATGCAAAAGAAATCTAAAAATGCGACGTGGATTGTACCGGTGTGTTCCAGGTTTAAGCTCACAACAGCTCTTGAACTGGCGGTCAGTTGACTTCTCCGTGATCTACAGCCACAAATTTCAGCTGACAACCAATGCTTTCACTGTGGACATACAGTCAGTGATGCTCCTCTTCTCTCCGCTGCACGTCTTTGTCTATCTCTCCCTCTGTCTCTCTTCCTCCTGCGGCTGTATCGCGCTCTTCCTTTGAGGCTAAATATGGAAGTTATTTTTGCAGCCATAGTCGTCATCTCGCCGCCTCTCTCTCCCCTTCCTCATTCCTCCCTGAGGGAAATGCTCTCATGTATCAGGAGACACGGGCCGACTTCTAAACATGAGCAGGGCCGGTGCTTCTTTCATAAAACCGCCGCTTCAGTTGCTGCTTCCTTCACACGTGGATCCGGTGAGGGAGGAGGTTCTGACTCTTGTGGCTCACATGTAGAGGGTTGGAAAGGTCAAGACTGGTCTGATACAAGGAGTCCGAGCTCCACTTCAAACAACAAGCCCACAGGTGTGTTTGAGCATGAGGGAGCGTGTGAAGTCTTAGGGTGGCTGTCTCCTAACCCCCCCCCCACACACACACACACACCACCACCTCAGGCAGTGGGAAATGCTGTGACTTGGAAAGGGGGGGTTTGTTTTGAAACTCGAGCATGGCCTGGAGGGGTGGAGCTATGACCTTTATACAGGATGGCGGGTGTGAGTTGGGGTGAGACATTGCAGGTTGAAAGTACACAGTGAGAAACGGCTGTCCCGGAGTGCGCACGCACGCACGCACACACACACACACACACACACACACACACACACACACACACACACACACACACACACAGACACGATTTGGATCATACAGAGCGCTAGCCGCGAGTGTGGCTGTGGGTGGGATTCTCAAACACACGTGTGAAATGAGGCCTCACGGCTGCTGTTCTGTCTCCCGCAAACTCCCTCTCACGTTCGAACAACAGCAGCTGACTGCAAACGCAGACATATTTAGAAAAAAATTCACACCTCAAAGTCACACATGTTAGCAGATGACATCAGCGTTGCAGTGAAACACGCGGCACGGCTCATGCATCAACTACCAATCGGCTGTGGTCACTCTTTGTGCTTGTCGTTGCGTACCCACATTGACACCCCCACTCCCCCCTCTCCCCCCGATCCAACCGCACCGTAAACACAGGACTGTCACGACTTCCTTAAAACTGGGCGTTTGTGAGATCCCGCACGAGAAACGCGTGACGAGACAGCGCGTGAATTCATCACGCACCAACTGAAATGGACGGAATTTATTTCACAGCACTTCTTGAACTGCGACCGAATTTACGGAGACAAAACCGTTCCCCCTGTGAGACAGCGTGGAGACAAGCGTGGAGCAGACGGGCGGCCATCTGCCTCGACCAGAGACAGACAACAAATAACCAGGTCCAACCCTGCTGAACCGCCCATAGAAGGAGAACTGGAGCAGATTCAGGTTCGCCAGCGTGGAATCCTGATACTGTATGTTAGGTTGACATGACGATGTAACATGCAACAATCTGAAGCCACACACACACACACACACACACACACACACACACACACCAAAAGCTTCCAGCCCTCGTCCCACAAACACACTCTTCCTGGACACAAACGCCAGACCATTTGGTCCAAACGAGATGGTGTTACAGTAAAAACAAGCACAGCTGTCACACACGGAGCGCCACTCTGACACGCAGCGGTGATTCCAGCTGCAGTCTCGCTGATTCAGAGACACCAGAGTATCTGCTCCTCTACACGGGTGAAATGATGATCCACAACTTTTCAGTTCTCTGAAACGCATATCAATGACTCCGAAGTTTTTTCCAGTCCACTAAAGCTCAGTGGCTGCTTGATATTTTCCAGGAAAACGGACAACTACAAATAAAGGAGATGCTTTCTGTTTATGGAAGCGGACGGATTCATTATTTAAATGTGTTTTATTGTCCATTTCTGGGGAAAGAAAGGCCACACGCAATCTTTGGTGAACCATGCCAACCTTCTCTGACTAAGCTGACAACGTGAGGAAGAACGCCGCCACTTCAGCAGCCCGCCCACGTCCTCGCTCCCATCCAAAATGTCAACATCATCTGTCGGGCGCAGTTTGTTTTACCGATTCACTCACTGGACGACCCGCAAAACCACACGGTCCCACATCTGGATTCACTGTTGCTGAGCTGCAGTCGAAGCAAAGGCTGCTGCGGCCTGAGCCGCCGCTCCAAGGGTTCAGAAGGACGAGGGCGTCGCCTCACTGAGTACTGGACCGAGAACATGGCCGCTCACCCCGGGTTAACACAACATCAAATCTCAAAAGCTTCACACAAACTGATTCTGTAACTGCAATTGAACTTGTAACGCTCCACCAAACATGACGATTCAGCAAAAAAACAAAAACACGGCATTACAAATCTGGGGCAAAAACACCACCCGCCGCCCTGCGTCCCCCACTAAGCTTGACAAACAGAAAGCGTCCCGTCATGGTGACGTGTCCTCTGACAGCGACTCATCTTCAGAGTTTTCCTCCTCTCACACATGCGGCGTCAGGAGAGCAGCAGCTGATGTGGTATTTCACTCCTCCGACCGCGCGCGTCCCTCTAATTACTGAGAAGGTTTCTCGATCACGCCGAGGGAAAACGCTCCACTCCAGCCTCGCACGCGGGGCCAGGGAGCCGAGGTGACTTCATATCCAACACCGACTCTTTACTCTTCATCTGTTAAACTTGGTAAACAGAGCGCTCGGAAGCCATGATGAGTTTACCTATTGACTCGTTGTTGTTTCTTTTTCTCTCTAATTAAAAGCCCAGACAGATTGAGAGTTTCCCAGAAAAGTTGAAATGAATAAACAGCACATTTATTAAAACTGACAAAAACTCCTCATGTGCTCTTTAGAGAGAAAACAGAAGCTGTTTTCTACTCGACTGCCTCGTCTCCCCAATCAAGACGACCATCTCTCTCTTTATTTCTCTCCATCTCCAGCCTCGTATCTCCCTGGCATAGTAGAAAGTTCTAATAAATAGGCAATAAAAGCGTAGATGTCCCAGTGCTGCGCGCACACACACACACACACACACACACACACACACACACCTCAAATACGCTCTGCCTCGGCGAGATAAGCAATTCATAACACTGTGTGTGTGTGTGTGTGTTTACCTTGCCTTTTCATATTGCTGTATGTTATTTCAAATGATGTTAATGGCCAAGTTGTCCACTTCATTGTGACAGCTTATTTCTTTCCAGAACACACACACACACACACACACACACACACACACACACACACACACACACATGCGCGCGCAGAGTAGAATCAGTTGTGCGGTAAGTACACTGCAGTTGAAGGACCGGCTCTAGTTATTTAACCTGACATGGCGAGCGGCGTCTGAAACCGGCTAACGCAACTAACAGCACCATAAAACATTACAGGCAGTCAACAGCAACTTACACACTCCGCTTTTATCGCTCTGATTTACTCTCAGAAGAGCCTGGCGAGGCTGCGATGTCGAACAGAGTCGCTCTCGATGAAGCAAAACGTCTGAATCCTGACTCCTGTTTGTTGCAAACAAAAATAGTTCGCCTTTAAAGCGCCCGACCGCGCCACTTCCAGCGTATTCCTGCAAGACAGCACATCTTCTTAAAAGACTGAGGCACATGTTTCTCCTCCAGATCTGCACACCTTCAAGTATTCTGTGTTGTGAGCGTTGAAATGGCCCTCATTGTTTTCACGGAGCCTCACACTCGTGCAATAAACTTGATTCCCATTGGTTGAAAATTGATGTTATTTTTTTGACCTCGCCGACGCACAAACACTGTCCGTCCTTTCCAAAAAAACTACAGAAGCCAAAAAATGTCTGTGCTTGGTAACAATTTTCTAAATGGCATCACCTCCAGATTGCAAGTTCTATTTAATGCATGATATCATAAACATGCACATAAATATCTTTGTGCATTTTCAAATATTCAGCATTGTTAAATCTATGGTTTGTATGTCAGCCTCTGCTTTACTGCCAGTCACGCTGAAAAAACAACAACATACGAAACCGGACACAAGTTGTTGACAAGCAAAAACAGGAGAAAGAATTAAGAACAATAACTTCACTATTGGAAGTTCAACATTCTAAACAATACTTGTTGACTTCATTCAAAAAGATGAGAATGTAAAAACAAAAACACAACCTCATCTTGACTCAGGAATCAGGATTTAACAGGCAAACAAAAGCAGGGTCTTTGCCACAAAAACGAGCCCCACAGGAGAGAAATCTCGGCGCGAAACAGGAGAGAACGACTGACGGATACAAAAACTACAACCACGAAGACACAAAAACAACAACAAAACAACCGTGTAAGGAAACTGTGGTCGAAGCTCATGGACTCCAATGTGCTTTGGACCAGAAGTAAAGTCTCAGTTCTCCTCTCACACGGGAAGATTTCTTGCGTCTGAAGATCTGCCATTGTTGAGTGCTGGGATGTCGGTCGTGGCGGCGGCGGATATTCACCCTTCAAGATCTGCAGTTGTCTGCACTTCCACTTCCTGTCAAAGGGTCCATAAAGCAGCAGCGATTCGCTGACTGCTAAGTGGATTAAAGTGACAACTAAATGCCTTGAAATGCAATAGAGACACTTGGAAAATAGACAAATATCAACCGGGCAAAGTGTGTGTGTGTGTGTGTGTGTGTGTGCGTGCGCGCGCACTATAAAGGCACCTCGCAGTTTGAGTCAAAAGCCCATCTTCTTTCCATCTGAGTGTGTGAGGAATTCGATTCATTTGCTTTGCTCCAAGTGCAGCCCTTTCATCCATCATATGGCTTTTCATGTTCCTCACATCTTCCAAATGCATCATCAGAGCGGCGGCCTGTCTGTCAGACGCACCCAGGGCCTGAACACGGTCGCCCATCTTGCTATTTTCAAGGCTCGACCATCACCACACACACACACACACACACACACACACACACACACACACACACACACACACACCATCTCTTTCTCCTCTCTAGAGTTTGATTGTTTTTGATGCAACGTTCAAAAACATTGTTCCCAATCAAAAATACTTTGATTTCCCATCAGAAAAAAAAGCAATTGCATTCCCTGGCAGCGTTTGTGTTTTAGCCGTTCTGATTAGTTATCGTGTGTGTAGTTTGTTTGTGAGTGTGAGTGTGAGTGTGTGTGTGTGTGTGTGTCATGGTGGATAGTGTGAGTCAGCGATGTTCCCTGCTGTCTCAGAGGAAGCAGGAGCAGACCGCCAGCAACAGCAAGCACGCGCACACACATACACACACAAACACACACACACAGGTAGCATTCACACACAAGGAGGAAGTGACTTCTCACACACGCGCTCCTCGACATACATGAACATGACAGAGGGGAAAAAGCACACACACTCACACACCAGACACAAAAGGGGAAGTGTGTGCGCCCTGACTGACTCATCTCATCAGTATCTTGCTAATGCGGAGACAGACGGCTGGGCCATCTGCTCACACGGCAACAGCACATACCAGCAACTTTTTCCCTGCAACATCCCTTGGCAACATTGCTCTCGGCGAGCAGAGTCATTGGCGGATAGAAGCTCAGCGAGCAGCCGGAGGAAAACAAAAAAACAAAAACCGCACTCACGGTACATTTTGTTCTCCGGTTTTTAAACAGATACAACAGCCTCTAGCCTGCAGCGCCGCGGTGCTAATCTTTAGCCTTGGTTTGTCTGCATGGCCAAATAAAGCTGATTAACCAGCCTGGTTTTAACTAACTCAAGCTAGTCACTGGATGCTAATCTTTGGCCTGATTCTGACCACGATGCCTTGAGCGATTACTACAGGCCAAGAGGAGGTTCCCAGATTTACGCCCATCTTTTTATGCAAACTTGTTCGACTGAAAGCAGGCAACAAGGCCGTGGGTCACAGCTGTGACACTCGTGCATGATAACAAAAAAGAAAAAATAATTGGAGGATAAAAGTTGAATTTTGAGCGGCGGCTGCTGTTAAAGTTAGTCTTTGTTTACCTTTGTGGGTCCCGAGCAAAGGCGGGACCACATGATTTCACTCTTGTGACGCTGGGGTCTTGCGGGGACCTTTGGTCAGCACTGACGTGGGTTCTCTCAGCGAACAACAAAACACGCATTTCACACTGGACTTCAATGGCAGAAAATCAACTGCGCTGAACAGTGCAGAGTCGCAACATTTCAAATCTACAACGCTAGCGTTACATTATGAGCAAGCTAGACTCACAACGCTGCCGCAACTAGCTTAGCGCTTTTTTGGGGGGTTTTCAGCGTGATTCTGTCCCTCTAAAGTACCGTATTACTGCGTAAGAGGCTACGTGTGACTGGACTGACAGACAGGGTACAAAGCAGTGTAAAACTTACTGAAGGGAGCAAAATGGTCTTTCGAAAGAATACACCCCCCCCCCCCCAACAAGCATTTGTACTCTTTTAGGTGAATTTATTGTGCGAACCAAATAGTTTCCTTTCCTCATGGAAGAGCAAGAGAGATTTTTACTTTGGTTATCAGAATGACTGCATGTCACTCCCACTCCAGCAAGTGTTTAACTACACGGTGGGCAGGTAGAGTGGACTCTCCATTCAGACGCCGAGGTAAACACTTCAGATGACAATGACAACACTCGGCAACAAAGGTGTCCCAAACTCAAGAGTTCCTGCCATGCAGCAATGGTGCAATAGGCATATATTTTTCCAGCCCCCCCCAACACACACACACACACACACACACCTGGTACAAGCAGGACATTCAACTCTGAACGACCAGACAACCAGATACAAACTTGGAACGGCCTCTAACAGTCGGGACAGGCAAACAGACCTAAAATGCGCCAAGATACACAGAATTAAACAACAAAATAATAAAAACAACAACAACAACAACAAAGCAAATGATGAGCTTTTTCTTAAACTTGTGCTTTCCCCCTGTGCTTTTAAAACGAGCCAAACGTAATCATCTGTATTTCCCAACGGAATTCCAGCCACGTCATGAAGCCACTTCAGGAAATTGGTCTCTCCGAAAACTACTGTCAAATAGTGGTCGGGGGGCGGGTTACGTAACCAGGGAGCGATGACGGAACAACAAGTTCCAGTCACAGAACCTCTTCCTTCCTAGGGTTCTAATATGAGCCCGGCAAACTTCCCAACAGCCACTGTGCTCCAAGCTAGCAGGAGGGGAAAAAGCGCGGAAGCTAACAGTGAAAATAAAAGCAACTGCGTCACACCGCGTGTTGCGGGTGTGGACCCGTGTCTTCTTCTACTTCCCTGACTTGGAAAATTGAGCACAAGTTCCATACAGCAGCGTAACTTAAGGTCTAGCATTTTGTTGTTGTTTCACCGGCTGTGAATGAGGCGGCGGCGTCACCTACTACCTTCCTACCTACGGCAACAGAAGAAGAGTTAGAAGTCGCCGTCGTTTCCAGTGTAGCGAGACACAGGGGGGTGGGATGTCAGCGCCGGAGGTGTGTGTTCAAACCAGGCGTCCACTCCCGCGCCTGCTCCCTCCACCTCTGTGTACAGGTACTTCTTCCACTCCTGTTGATGTCATGTGACTTCCTACTCTCTCACGCTCACTCACATTCACAGAGTCACTCTGATGGCGTCACTCACTCCGGTCGTCTCAACCTCTTAGCAGCAGATGCACCTAATTTCCGTCGTTTGTTCATCAAGTCCAAAAAACTTCGAAAATAACACCGACAACAATTCCAGGTTTGCAATCAACATTTCATCAACCCGATCAACCACAACAGTGTAACCACGGTAACCACAGCCCTGCAATCACTCTGTATTTTACCTCGGGATGCCATGAGCTGTTTCTGGCAACTTGATTGAGTATCGCAATGCTGAGGTGAGAACACGTTAACCACTGAAGGGAAATCATAGTGAGGAAAAAGGGAAGTGAACTGCTTCGGCCGTGTGTGTGTGTGTGTGTGTGTGCGCGCGCGTGTGTGCATTACATTAAAATGGAAAAATCAAGAGAGTCGAGCCCAGCAGCGCAGCAGCAACGTCAGGTTCAAGTCTGCAAGTATAAGCATAATTGTGTTCTGGTCGTCCCCGAGCAATTAATGATCCGCATCCCCCCGCAGCAGCCGGCCGAGGCTCATATCTTGAATCTGTAGCTAATACCAAGCAAACTGTGCTTATTTACCACATGATAGGGCAAACAGACGGTATGTGGTTGGCCAGCTCACCAAAACAAAACAACAACAACAACAACAAAAACAGAACACATGACTAGAATCGTTCACCTCCGAGGAAAAAATAAAAAAGAACTCAGGGTATAAAATAACCAAAGCGGAGATTTTACCCCCTGTACGTGTGTGGTTCTCTTCTTATATTCAACTTTGCTGACTTCCATCAATACTTTCAATGCAAATTTGAAGACCGTAACAAGACACGCAGTCTTTAAGCTCTTCGTGTTTCATGGAAATGAACGGTGGATGTAATCGCTGCCGTTTAACCTCACGTTACACGTTAAACATCTCCCAAAGGAGCTGCAGCGCACGCACGTGGGGGGCGAGGACAGTTGTTGGACACGTTGTCAGGAAAGGCGCTGTGCTGTAGGCGCCTCTCTTGCACCAGCCTCACGAGTGCAGGACTGCTCCATAGTGATCATGGGTTGGGGTGGTGGTCGAACCATCAGCGTGTTTGCAGGTCATCCTTGACGTGCCAGTGGACGTTTGTGCCAAATTGGAAAGGGTTCCCTAAAAGGCACTCCAGAGATATCAAGTCAACGAGAACGGGATGCATGTACAACCTGAAAACCATCACCAGCATGCAAACTTAAGAAAATTACAGCAGGAGGGGAATGTTTGTGTGCTCCATCCTTTTGTGACTGTTGCCTGCTGTTCTCCTTCTGACCACTAGATGCCCCCACACTCGTGGCATCCAATACTCCTCTCCCCTCATGTCTCAGTCAAGCTCTCTAAGTGATTACTTCCTCGTGCCTTGACTGTTCCTGCGTTTATCTTGCGTAAATCTAAGAACTGCAGGATTTTTGCCTCTCTGCTTGCGCCACGTCTGAGCCGTTTCCCAAGCAGCCTGAAATCCTACGCATGACCCCAAGTCTGAAAAACTGAACTTCTCCCTGGTCTCCTGCGTGACTCCTGCACTTGAGTCTGATGATCCTGTGTTACCAGGAAAGATGGAGCAAAGGAAGCAAGGAAGGAAGGAAGGAAGGAAGGAAGGAAGGAAGGAAGGTTAAGGGAGCCAGGTAAATTGGAAATGTTTAGAAAGTTACAGAGCGAAGGATAAAGCATGGAGGGCAGGAGGAAAATCAATGAGGGTGCAAAAGTAAAGAAGGTGGAGAGAGACGGTGATGGTGGAGGACGATAAGAAGATGGAGGGGAAAAGTTAACATCAATTATGAGCAGATAAGAAAGGAGGAGTGGAGTCATTAAACGATGCAAAGAACAAATGAAACCAAGTAAACCTGAGAACTTGAAACATAAGCCCCCCCCCGCCACACACACACACACGCACACAAACAAGCAGGTAAAGGGTTGACTTTAACACCCCCCCCCCGAAACACACACACACACACACACACACACACACACACACACACACACACACACACACGGTAAAGTAAGTAAATCTCGTTTATCCAAACACACCTGTACTACCTGCTTCCCTCCACCCTGGATGAGAGGAACATTAACAGTGTTGCTCGGCAACAAACAAGCAGGTAAACGGTTGACTTTAACACCCCCCCCCCCCCGAAACACACACCGCTCACACACTTGCATTGTGAAACACTATGTGGCATTTCTTGCGGTTACTACACCATGCCGGCTGTTTCTCTCGCCTCCAGCATCTCCCTGGAGACGGTTAGCGTTGCAAAACTGTCCTCTCTCCACACACACGCACACGCGCACGCGCACACGCACACGCACACACATTAACACTATTAATTATCTCTCCCTCTCATTCAAATCTGTGAATCGTCTCTGTTTCGGCAGCCAAGGTGGTGAAGTAGAAGAAGACACTGGCAGGCTTCGCCGTCCTCATATGACCCAGGCTACACAGACCGAGGCAGACACACGTATGGGAACACACACACACACACACACACACACACACACACACACACACACACACACACACACATCACGCCCTAGGCACTCGCATGGGAACTCAACATGAGAGAGCGAGCGAGAGAGACAGAGAGAGGTTGTTTCCGAGGCCAGCCGCTCGACAGAAACAGCCAAAGGTTTGCATTCAAATGCACTGAGGCAGACTTTCACCGTTCCCTCTCAAAAAGACATGAATTGATGCGTCAAGCCTCCACATCCCTCCGCTCTTCCTCTCCACTCCTTCTCCTCCTCCTTTACCTCCATTTTTAATCACACTTATTTCTATCTCTGGTATCGCAGCTCCTCTTTCCTTCACCTCCTGCTGCTTCCCATCTTTCCTGCGTTCATCCCTTTCATGTGTTACGTGATGAGACTTCTGCTTGCCTTTTTTCTCCACCTGCCTCTCCTCCCTCCCATATTTGAACCTCCGCTTCCATCTCTCTTCTTTTCCCTCCACTCGCCTCTTTAATCTTTTTACCTTTGACCCCCCCCCACCCACTCCCTGTTCCTTTCCTCCTCTAGCGGCTCCTCCTATTGCCTTTGCTCCCATTTGCCCCCTGTCCTCGCTGTCACCCCATCTCTCCCCCTGTCCCCTCTTTCACCACCCCCCCCCCCCGTGCTCAGCTGATATGCAGCAGTCATGTAGGTCACACAGCTCCCCGCCTGAAGGACGCAGGGTGCCAGTGGATGCAGCATATGCTGCGTTGCAGTACAACGTGCGAGTGTAGCATGGAAACAGTGCAGCTAAAAATACAGTATCCCTCCTTCCCTCTGCTCTCTGCTGTGCTGCCCGCAGTACCTGGAGTGTAAAAGTATTAAGAAACAGCGCTACACATGTCGAAAAATCCGGCTTGAAGCAGCCTCTCCTCTGGCTGTCACTCATATTTATAGACGTGACGTCCATGAGGAAGCAGCTGGCTAATCTCCATCAGGGTTCCACCTTTATGGCTGCTGAAGGCCAACCTTGACACCGGCACTAAACGTGCAGACAGCTGATATATTTGCTAATATTGAATATGGCTCCAGCCGCACAAGCCGTCCTTTTGCAACGCAATCTCATGAAACACCCCTAATCAAC
Organism: Aulostomus chinensis; assembly: GCF_037954235.1. Taxonomy (NCBI): domain Eukaryota; kingdom Metazoa; phylum Chordata; class Actinopteri; order Syngnathiformes; family Aulostomidae; genus Aulostomus; species Aulostomus chinensis. The sequence goes on along the minus strand of NC_141332.1, from coordinate 26,150,257 downwards.
AGCTACGCACAGTTCCTGACGCAGATCCTACGAGTTCCTTCTGTTCTCACTGGAAACTGCAACATTTAAGATGATTCATGTTTGTGGCAGCGCTCTGATTTACATTTGGTAAAGAGAATACAAATACATGAATAAAAAACAGCTGCGAATGTTTGTTCAGCTTTCTTACAGGACATTCTCCGGCTACAAGACATCCTAGTGTTCAGTGCTGAATGTTGATTACGTCTGAGCTGCAACAATCCAGAAACCGAGCCTCGGTCACCTCCAACAACTTCTGTCAGTTTGTGTTCCAATGCCTGGCTGGTCAGAGGGGTCACTCAGCAACAGCAGATTGAAATCTGAACGCACGCCAGGTGAGACGCTTCCCAAACTGTTACTTCAAGTTGAAATCATCAAATGCTGGGGCTCTATTTTTTACTGAGGTCTGATGGCTAAGAAAGTGTTTCTCCTCCCCAGGGCCCCAGAGCACTTTGCTTGGCCCAGATAGGCACAAGGCTAACCCACAGGAACAGCCCCGCGTGGCGCCGTTACGCCAAAGACGCAGACTTCAAGCCTCTTACTGGAAAATGCAAGCGAATGATTTCACTTCTGCAGGTACTTTGTGTTGTATAACCTGCAGGTTTGCTTTCTAAAGCAACAATGAACACTGTTGGAATGAGTGGGGTTTGTTTTTCACCTCCAGTTGCAAAAAAAAAAAAAAAAAAAAAAACCAGCAAAGGCCACAATGCCAAACTCTCAAAACAAAGGATGACATCACTCACACTCACGCTCAGCGGTGACACTCTGACAGATTAAACAGGCCGTGGACACGCCCAGATTAAAGGAACCAATGTGCTTTTCATGCAAAAACCCTGCCTCCAAACATTGACGCCAAATATAGCTCATCACCTGAAGGTTAAACCCGAACAAATCCAATTTCAGGAGGAATGAGTTGCATAATGACGACACCAGATGTAAAATTAATCTGTAACTCTAAATGACAACAATATCCCAAGATCCAATTTCATCCCAGCCAGTTTTAATCAGGAGTTTAGTTGCTGCTCCAACACACGATAAATGAGATTCAGCATAAAAACGTCAGTGGCTTTGAACATCCTGACAGCTTCTCTTTCACTTCCAATCCAATGTAGAGTAAAGCAGCGGCAGCCTGAGCTCTGATGAACTGGCCACACACACACACACACACACACACACACACACACACACACACACACACACACACACACACTGGAATTTACTGCGTAAATATCAGGAGCTTTGTAGGTATGTCATCCAGGCACATCAAGTGCTCTCACACCAAAATAGAGAGAGAACAGAATTTTGGTAACACACACACACACACACACACACACACACACACACACACACACACACACACACACACACGCACACACTTTCACACTTACACACACAGAGTTATAAATAAGTTCTAGCATGCATGCATTTGCTTGCAGGCGCGTGGGTTTGTGTGAAAAGGTGACAGCAGAAGCAGCCCGGCCCATCAATCACTGTCAGGATGGCAAGGTGGACACACACACACACACACACACACAAAAATACATCAATACCCAAAAGTCATCACATGCACTGATTCATTCTGGCCGCCTCCCAGTTCTGGCACACGCCAGATGTTGCCGCCGATGCTACCAGCAACGTGGGACCAAATTAAGGAAAAGGAAATTGACCAAACAGCTGCGGCCACCGAGATGCTGGAGCGTTTGACCGGGGCTTAAAGGCTCCCAACATCGTCAACAGGTCACTGTAAAACAGGTGCAGCGCTACCGACTGTCCCCACCTCCTCCCCCGCCCCCTTCAAGTGGATCCTTCCAAAGAGGTCAAGCAGAAAGAAAAACAGTCGAGACTGGAGTTCTTCAAGGTGGTTATTAAAGTGACAGAACTGATCCGCCCACGTAGGGCTGAGCACCACTGACCAACGACCACCACCAATGACAGCCTCGCATCAGTAAAGCATCCCGACATTCACCTCCAGCTCACATGCCCCTGCAGCGGTTAGATAGGAGGTACATTGTGATGTGCTTTCCTGCTCGCAGAGGCCGCTAACATTAGCGTGTTTAGGGTTACTGAGTTCCTCATCAGATGGTTTTTGGACAGTTTAGCACGTGTTAGCTGTCAGTCTCCATTAGCTTCAAGCTAAGTATACGTGGCTGGCTCTTTCTGCATTCAGGAGTCACAAAGGAGAGATGCAGGCCAGAAAAAAGACATCTTTGTGAGCTCAAGACTCCGACTGGGGAGTGAAGTATGACTACAACAGTCTGGTGTCCAGGCCTGAACCTTGATTCCAGTCCAAAAAGGGAAAAATAAAAGCATGACTAAGCATTAACACATCTACTTAGAGTAGCTTTTACTGCTGGGTCACTTGCACTCGACCGAGATGAAGGGCAGGCGTTCATGAAGGCACGCATGACCAGAATACACTGAACATACAGTGGCTTGACCTTTGACCTCTTTTAAACCATATTAGAATCAGAAAAAGGCTCCTAAAAACAGATGTTTATGGCCCCCAAGACAGAAATACATGCTTTTAAATCACTGTGGGAACACACACACACACACACACACACACACACACACACACACACCAGTCATGCACAGCTTCAGCTATGAAGCAGTTGGTCAGTCAGCACCTTCCTAAAGGGCACGTCAGTCACAGGGTCCGTGACTTCGACAGAACTTCCTGTGCTGAGACGCTGGTGACTACGACGAGTGCCACAGGTCCAGCTGGTATTTTGGAAGAACACTGGCAGCTCCTGGAACAGATTTCTGCCGGGGCAAAGTGAATGACGTGTTCCTCTTTCATGAAGGTGAGCCAGGCAGCGATCGAGCGTGACTTCTTTCAAAGGAGAGCTGCCAGAGAAACAGCATCACATAAGACCCAGAAGAACAATCCCTGTTTAATGACAGAAAAGCTACAAGAAAAGTTTGTCGTCGGAGCCCCGGCAGACTTTAGTGACATCAAACTTATTTTGAAGTCATAACAAAGCGAAGGCGGCGCAGGAGCGAGGGCGCGCGAGGACACGCGGGTATCACGACAGGTGAAAACAACCACCTTCAACATCGTTTTACAGATTCGTTTTGAAAAAAGTCCCCACATTTCACACCAGGGTTTGCTTGTTTTTTTTGTTCAAGGGAGACAGACACCCCTGATTGGAATGAACTCTGACGTACAGAAACTTTAAGTCACGTGACTGACCAGCGGTTTCCACCGCCGGCGTCTTGGTGGATACTCATAACCTTTGTCTTCATCTCTGGACAGCAGCAACATGTCTGACACCAGCTGGTGCTTCAGGACTGTAACAACAAGTCATCCACATGAAGAGGAGTCCTCAAACCTCTTCGTAGTTCACCGATGGACGCTTCTCCTCCTTCTCCTGCGTGATATGGCAATGTGGCTCATTACCCATGACCTCCATCTTCTGTCTGGACCAGTGGGCGGAAACCACCTCATGCACATTTCCTTTAATCTACAGTTCACCTCAAATCCACCAATTAAATGGAAACACAATTACTGCGTTGAACTGTGCTGCCAAACAGCCTGGTGAGTTTCCAGTAAACGCCTCAAAATGCTGTTTACTGTCTTCAGCTACACAATAAACCACAGGAATGCCACCGTGCACAGAGAGCATCACATGTCACACACACACACACACACACACACACACACACACACACACACCTTTGCTCGTATATCTGCTCACCCCCTCAGCCACCACCTTAGACCACATCTCACCCCTGGCAACCTGTCACAGCTCAGCTCCACCACACACCAACACACACCAACAAACAAGCAAGGACACCGGGCTCGCAAAAAAACACGTTTACACATTTGTGTGTGAGGATGGCATCACGTAATAAACAATCACTTACACACACACACACACACACACAGTGTAATCAGTGTCTCCATCCTTGGGCAGAGTTGGGGGGTTGGGATGACACATCATCTCATACACACACCCACACACAGTGATAAGCTGCAGCCTCCTAAGATCCATATATCACATGCGCACACACACACACACACACACACACACACACACACACACACACACACACGCACACACACACTAGAGGGACTGAAACGTTGGCGTTATTCGAGGACAAACTTCTGAGTGTGTTCATATATCTCATTAATATTCTTCAACTCTCTGACATCGTGTGGGTTTTGTCTGTTGTTTGGTTTTGTTTTTTTTTTCCCACAGAAAAAAGAACGATGTGAAAGCTTTCTCACCATTTCTCTGTCAGTGTCCTCCCCCCTCCCTCCCTCCCTCCCTCCCTCCCTCAGCTGATGCGATGCTTCATCATCTCTCTTGATACCATCTCTTCTCTCTCCCCTTCTCAACCATGCTTCATCCAAACTGTGCCTACTCTTCTTCACTTCTTCCGTCATCAGTTACCTTGAACCACAGCTCAAAGCGGAGGTGGGTTCATGTTGGATGTGGACATTATTTGACCTTGCACTTTAGTTTTTTGGCAGGAAAAGTTAGTATTTCAATTTTCAATCGTCAATTTGTCAGTAGTAGTTTGTACCTGCAATTAAAGGTCTATAAATCCTTTTAAAAGGTTCTGGTTTTTTTATCAGCACTGTGACAGCACCACAGGTATAAATCACTGCCTCACACAGAGGAGGAAGAGGAGGACTGGACACAGTGTTTCCACACTGGGCTGCACTGGTCCAGACAGGAGCAGACTAGGCTGCTTATCCCGATGTGAGGCGATAACCGCAGCTTAGTGGCTTAACACACACACAGAATTAGTCCACTACAACCAGTTGTCCTGCTCTGAAGGTTCCAGTCACGGTGAGGGAGTTTGTGACAGGAAGTGTTAGAGAAGTTGCCCTTCGCACCCGATTCCTCAGCATCGATCAAGCCGGGAAGAGTCAAGATGAATTCCTTCAACGCTCCAGATTCAAATACCATCCCCAGAGCAATCATCCTAGCAGTCCGTGGCAACGGTGGAGGGTGTGGAGGCAGCAGCCTCTTCACGCTTCATCTCCGCTCCTGGATGAAGCCAGAAAACGGTTCATCCCCAGTCCAAACACACTCGGGAGGCGGTGGAGTCTCAGGTTATTCCCCCGGACGACCAGCAGTTTTCATTTGCTGAAGACGTGTAATTCTGCAGATTCGTCAAGTGCAGAGTCAGACATGTCTCTGCTGACTGCTGCCTCACCTCCTCATACAGGTGCCCCCCTCGCACTGACATCAGTAGATGATAGTTTTCACGGCCCAACACAGGCCGGCACGGACACATGCACACACTCAATCTCATTGCTGCACGAGACTGAAACTCCTTTCCAGGAGAGCCAACAACGCACAAACACAATCAATATAAAAATGATGAGACAAACTCGTGACAACAACAAGTTTTACCGCTCTCATTTTCTCAATCTCAAGCAGGTTTTTTTTTGCAGTTTGAAGCAGCTTCTGCTTCGGCCAGAAGGAGCAGAATACACACATCCATGCAATATCGCATTATTATTATACTCCATCACGCCAACATATTTGACGTTTTCCAGGATTACCCGTCTTGAGGCACTTTAACAGCTGCAGCAGCAGGAAAAGAGCCGTTCTGTTTATCTCACAGGTGGTGAGACGCAAGAGACAGGCCTTTAAGAGACAGCAGTTGGTCCTCACAAATGTGCAGAGACCACCACACACTCTGACATGCAGGCAAATTGAGAACAACTTGCAGGAGAGGAGAAGAGAACCAAGAGGAGGAAGAGGGCATCCACAGAGAGTCAGAACACACGCACACTTTTAACACAACACAGCAACCTCTAGCGTATGAGGATCATAGTGTGTGAGAAGTCTGTGAACTTTGTGTTTATGTGTCTGGCCTCACCGCCGGACAGCGACACACGTGACCGCCAGACTCATGCAGCAGCAGCGCCATATTTGGCAGAAAAGAAAGAGTGAGACGCAAAGACGCAGAAACGTAGACTTTGCACTCTGACCTTTGACATGCTGGTTTATCTCTAAATACAGCGCAGCAGGAAATGAACCTGCTTCTGAGAGGGTGATGAAACAAAGCGCCTGTGTGTGTGTGTGTGTGTGTGTGTGTGTGCGTGCGTCACTGCAGCTGTGGCGAGTACAAAAAGCAGAAAATGTACGCGTAAGTGTGTGCTCGTCATCAGACGCGGAGCCGAGCGGGCTTTGAACTTTCCAGCTGTCCCATCAAAAGATCTGCTTCCTCTCCACACACACACACACACACACACAAAATAGGCGTGCGCACACACACGCACATGTTCGTTTATTTTGCCATTATGTTCTAGTGGACCCACAAAGACACACTATCCCTGTACATGCAGAATACTGAGTGTACACAAACACCACCCCCCCCCCCCCCACACACACACACACACACACACACCCTCTGGTCATTTGAATGTTTTGAATTTCAACAAAACTTTGATAGTGTGTGAGGTAACTATTCAGCACCCACTGCAAGAAAGCAGACCTGATTGCTGTAGGTTTCACAGAGAAACGCCATCTCACCGTCGACGAGGAGCCCGCAGAGGTCAAACTACAGGTAGGTTACCTCAAACAGGTGAGGCGTCACTTAGGCGTGTGACGTCAGGACGGACGTCTGGCCTGCAGTACCCGCAGGACTCTGGTCACTGCGTTTTGACTTGTTCCATCAAACCGAAGACACGACATTTACAAACACATCAGAGCCGAACCACTAAACCCTCGCGTCACAGGAGAGATCAAGGCTGTCAATCACAAGCATGATGGCGGGATTTTTCTGCAGGAGTTCAACGTCGCTGCTTTGAGTCGACAGAGGAAACCATCCTGTGTGTCTCTGCTAGCTTCTCTCAGGTAGCAGGTGCTGCGGTAAACATCCCTCGCTGTCACAGTGCCTGCCACAAATCTTTCAACTAGCAGGCTGATACTGGCCTTCACATAGTCACACACACACACACACACACACACACACACACACACACAATCTCACATCAGCTGCCTGTGTGTCTTGTCCCTGTGTGTTATTTACTGCGTCATTTTCAGAGCTAACCAGCTACTTGAGCTTTGTGTGTGTGTGAGAGAGAGAGAGAGAGAGAGAGAGAGAGAGAGAGAGAGAGAGAGAGAGAGAGAGAGAGAGAGAGAGAGAGAGAGAGAGAGAGAGAGTGTTTATTGGGGCAGAGAGACCTTCATGTCACTGTGATATTCAGCTGCTATACAACCCTCCATACAAAAAACAACAACAGACAAGTTCACTGTTGTCATATATCTGTGTGTGTGTGTGTGTGTGTGTGTGTGTGTGTAGGCGTAGTCCAACTTCATGAAAAGGAGATGAATTATGGACGCAAACACTGTCACTCAGAGAATAAGCAAATTTGTGGTGGGTGTTTGACGAGCTGGAACATGTGTAAGAGTGTGTGTGTGTGTGTGTGTGTGTGTGTGTGTGTGTGTGTGTGTGTGTGTGTAGGATGTTCTTATGCAAGTGTTAGTCATCTCAGCAGTCTTGACATTTCTTTCCATATGAAAGGAAACATGCAGTTATGCCTGCAGTCCATCATCAACAGATCTGGTTTAAAAACACATGCAGTGGTTAAACATTACTGCAGTACTTTCCCAGTACAAGCTCACCACCCCAGCGTACATGCAGTACTGTACCTCGATAGAAACGCGCTCATCATTGCAGCTCAAACTGTTTAATTTGCAACCTACCAATCTGTGTGATATTAGAACCGGAGATCACTCGAGGTAAAGATGTATTAACTCTGGTCCCTGCATGCGACATTTTCCCAGACAGCAAAGAGGCTTGCCTCCCTAATCCCCCCGCAGCCACGTCAGCCTCCATCACCCTCCATCACCCCAGAAATGGATGTTTAGAAATACTGTCAACATTCGGGACATTTTGACATTTTAAAGCGAGGTCTGCCTGGAAACCCGGCTCAACTATTTCACCACCTACCGGCTCACATGAACATGCACCCTTATTAACCGGAACAAACCAGACCGCAGTCGTGATGACGAAGGCGCATTTTGAGAAGCTGCATCTGAAAGGTTGGTTGAAACTGAACATTTTTGGGGGAAAAAAAAAAAAGCACCCTTAATTTTGCGGCTGATTTTACCTTCAACCGAGGAGGTGCCAGCGCTGAACAATCGATGCCAATACGATCAGAACACGGATTTAAATCTTATGATCACATCAAATTCTGCAGACTTAAGAAAACATCTTTGTCAGAAACGGTCCCCTCAGCCATGACGTTGTCATCATTTTAATGGGTTTTTCAATGAAAATGAGAATAATGATACGAAAACCAACATTCCGTCCAGTGTTACGTCATTTCACGTTTGAATACCAAGTCCAAATAATCCCGCATAGATTTTTATTTCCTTCAAAAAGACAAAGGATGGAGATTAAACCATGTGGCCGACCAGCTGTTCCGGCTGCCACGCGCACATTCATAGCATTGCCTGTTCCGCCATCTTCACTTCTTATCAGTTCATGGAAATTGCTTTTTTGTTGTTGTTGTTGTTGTTATTGCAATATTTTAAAAAACAAAAGAGTGTCCCTAAAAATTCCACAGACATTTAAATGAAACTGCAGTGGTTTCAACGTCATGTGTGTTTCCTGAAACGAGAGAGCATGACGTCACTCTGGAGCAACCTGTTTTCGTAAAAACTAAAGACGGCTAGGTGCTAACGTGAGTTTACACGGACGTGCACCAGTGTGAAGTCTAACCGCGGCTTTGCCAGCCCTGACGAATGGCTGTATTGTCAGCGTGTCTTCCTGTTCCGCCGGTGGCCACGGTGGAAGAACGCAACCAGAGCGTCAGGAAACACAGAAAGCTCCAGAAAGCTTTTCTCTGCCGGCTCCTCATTCAGCTGCTGGCGACAGAGCTAATGAACTGAACCCAACCTGCTATTCTACTGCAACCAGGACACACACACACACACACACACACACACACACACACACAGAGGGTAATCATTCAGTCCCTCAGTAGGCGGTCCACTACATTACCAGACAATATGGCAGTAACACCACCCAAACACACATAAAAGCCACAAAAGACGGAAGGCAGGTCTGGCTCTGACCTGAGTATCAAATAGCATCTCAGTGTTCAGACGCAGATGCTAACTGGGCTCAATGGCTTTATAAACGGTGCCATTTGCATAGCAGAGCTCATAAGTGCCGACCAACGCTCAAGTCATGAATCTCAATCTGAACGGAGGAGCAACTTTGGCCAAACTGAACTTCTTTTTCGTCTGAATAAACCCCCACAGGCTAATTTAATCACTGGATTATACTTAAAAAGCAATCGAGGGCTACTTGAATCTTTCAAAGGCTGCAGCATCCAAAGCCATAACAGGCTCGATGTCTGCTGATTGAATCAAGCTAGCCCGTGCTAACTTGTCAGCGAACATCCAACACATCCTCATTATCCTGCATTGCTATGGAGGAGAACAAGAGGCTTTGCAGGACTGTTCCTCACCAGCTTCCCCCTAAACGGCCCATAAAGAGCTATCCCAGGCTTACTAATCAGCCTAGTTTAAATTGCAGGAGAAACTAAGGCCATAAATGGATAATTGTCAGCGTGGTGGTCTACTATGGGGCACAATGTTGCTTTTTGGAGGCTTACTGATGAGCTTGGTTTCCATCCCAGGACTAGCTATGCCACTCCTTTCAGTCAGGAGGTCAAACAGCACATTTAGTCCCTGACTATGGAATGGAAACTCAACGCTTTCACCGAGTGAAAAAGATAAACGCCCACCTCAGCACTTGTGCAGTGAGCGCAGCAGGTCTGTGAGCTTTAAAAGGAACAAACTAACGTCCTTGCTGTCTTCCTCAGAGTCGGACACAAAGATAAGAACCTTTCCCTCCTCTGTGTTGCATCAGAGACCAGCTGACTGATAGTTAGCTTAGCTCACTGAGTGGTAGCGGATGGGAACTGTTAGCTTTCCCCTTTGATGATGAGTCGTAGCAGCAGTTCTTCTAGTTGTCGATAGGGCTTTGTTTTGTTGGTCTAAGTTATGATGAGGCTTTTGAGGACTGCAGGACAGAGGAGAGAGGGGGATCGTCCTCTTCTTCTGGGGAGGATTGGCCATAAATAAGTTTCCCAAAAACTGGTCGCGTCACTTTAATTCCTAGAGAGTTTGGTCCAACAGCGGTAAGAGCGGTCAGCTCAAAGGTCAGGAGTCTTTCTAGAAACAATGACCTGAAGAAGTGGAACGTTTCAGAATCTGCTGCGCAATCCTCTCTCTCTCTGTCTTACCTGTCTCACCTCTTTGTCTACTTTCTCTCTTCCTCCTCAATTGTCTTCCACCCGAAATCACCTGCAGAGGAATCGATAAGCTATCAGACCGTGACGCCTCGCAGACTCTCTGGGCCTCTGCCACTGTTTATGCTCCTCAGCCTGTCAGAGCGAGAGGCCGCGCTGTCAAACTAAAACCTAGTTTTGATTGACAAAACATCCATCACTTGCTTCTGGTGACTTGAGCGTGTCAGTGTATGTGTGGGTGTGCTGCTCGAATAAATGGCTATCAGAAACCAGACAGCACCTGCTATTGGTAGAACAATCATGGTGTGGCACAGACAGAGACAGAGAGAGACAGAGAGACAGAGAGAGAGAGAGAGAAGGCGAGGCTGACATCAAAGAGAATGGAGGAGAACGGGTGAAAGCAGAGAGTACAGTAAATGGAGAGGAAAGGAGGAGACGGTGAGAGAGCAAAGGGGGGAGAGAGAGAGGGAGAGAGTGCGTGAGAAGTGAAAAGAGTGAGAGAAATAAACCAAGTCAGTTGAAACAAGGTCACAAGAAGCTGAGAAATGCACAAGGCTGAGCTGAGCTGAGGTGAAAGCATGAAGCCTGACAGGGAAACACACCAGAGGGGTGTGTGTGTGTGTGTGTGTGTGTGTGTGTGTGTGTACTCTTAAACCCACGCACCCCATACACAATACTGACTGATTAGCTGGTTTTGCTAACCCTTCATTTGTAACCGGCATCACAAAAACAAGAGAGCCTCTGTTCCAGTTTTTGTAGCTCGGCTCCTGCTACAAAACATGGGCTCTCAGCAACATCACAGCAACATCACAGGAACATCACAGGAACATCCTCTCTCTCTCTCATCCTCTGCAGAGTTTTCATCTCATCTTTTCGTATCAGCTCAGCTCACTCGGAACCTCGGTGGAGCTGGTAGAAATGAAACAGTCTCCACAAAAAAACGTGCTAATGATTCAATGGGCCACTTTCATCAGACCAAACCCAGAGACGATGCTGGGGCAGGTGATTCACTTCAGGCTGGGAATTTAAAGGAGCAAAGAACCAAAAAAATTCAAGTCAGGCAGTGACGTGGGGGGGGGCCGCTGGAGTGACCTCTGCAGGGGTGCTTGGCAGGTTCCTCGTCAGTTCATTATAAAGGGTGATAAATCATGACCTCTGCACAGTTTCAGATTGTTTGCAGCCTCTGATATTTACTTTGTAATGAGCCAAAATCAAACAGCGATCCTTTGAGAATAAAGGCTTCCTGTGTTCAAGCTTTTAGGAAATAATCAAGTTCTTAACTCTTAAATCTGTAAAACGAATACGACGGTAAAAGCAACAGCTGGTTAGCTTCGCCTAGCATAAATAACGCACCTCCTATCTCAGATATGTTTCTATGGATATCTTCCTTTGACGAGTAAGAGTAAATGGCAAGACATCTCAAAGTAGGGACGCAGGGAGACGGAGACCAGTCCTGGTTCGGCACCAGCACCAGGGTGAGAGCGCTTGCTTGTTTCAGAGGGTTTTTCACTCCAGTGTTCCCATGATTCTAACTGTGTTGCAGGTCAAATGTCTTCGATCCCACGCTAAACTGCAGCAGAGGAAGCCGGCGTGTTGATGCAGAGTAAACACCTGAGGAATCTCTACAGCAAGACGACAATAAAAACCCGAGCGAGCCGATCCCCTCGCCGGTGCTCGAGTGTTCACGCTCCATTAAGTTCCAGGACAAGATACACTTACAAAACACACACGCATGCACACACCTGCCTGCACATTTAGCCATGCAAACACGATAATACCCGCCATTCAACAATAACACACCTCTCTCTCTCTCTCTCACACACACACACACACACAAATACACGCAAGTTTGAACACACTCGTACAAAACACACACACACTCATCATGAAAGAATTTGGCTGATTACCCATATTGCATCATAGAAGCGACATTCCTCCCGCCAAAAGCACCTCCACCTTCAGGGAAAACAAAGGACAAGAGGAAGGAGGAGAGAAATGTACACACTGCTCTTCGGGTGTGTCGATATTTTCAATCAACAAGACTCCACTCGTTTCAAATCTGTTGATGGGATCAAGATGGGCACCGCCTACCGCCCGAACCAGGCGGCAAATACCTAATTATTTAATGATCGCATCAAATCTGAGAGTGATTTCATCAAATCAAACTAATCCAGTCAATTCAAATGAGATTAAAACTTCCCTTTTATCAACAATAACAAAAACTAAACAGAACTTGGTGTTTGGGCCCCAAACAAAGCAGCGAACCGCACGCACACACACACACACACACACACACACACACACACACACTAAACCGTAGCCACTAAACTGTAGCTGCATGTTGTTGTGGCCCAAATCAGCTGCTACCTGCTCTGTCACAGAAAAGATATTCAGCTGTTGTTTATGACTCTAAGCAAACATCATGAACGCTTGTGTGTGTGTGTGTGTTTGTGTGTGTGTGTGTGTTAGATATGTATGTGCAAGCATTATACACGTGTGTGTAATGCCATATAAACATAGCACTGAGCACTGTGGTCACGCAATCCTGAGCAGCCTTTAGGAAGTAGGTCGATGAGAGAGAGAGGCAGCGAGAGAGAGAAAGAGAGCGGGAGAGAGAGAGAGAGGAAGGGAGAGAGGAAGAGTGAGAGAGTGAGAATTATGGCGTAATATTAAATGAAAGAAGAAACGCAAACACAGGAGGAGGAAGTGACAATGGAGAGAGAACAGGATGCCTGTTCAGCTTGAAAAATGTATACAGATACCACACATGCCATGACTGCATGAATGAAGTGTGTGTGCGCGCGTGTGTGTGTGCGCGTGTGTGTGTGTGTGTGAATCTGTGCAGGATGGGAATCATCAACCTGTTCCTCCAAGGTTAGAAACTCTTATTCATTTCGGAGTGTTTTCCTGTAACGATGACATCAAAGTGAAGCATTTGTGCTGCTGCAGACGAGGAACAAGGAGGAATCATGGCGGAGGCGGAGGCCTGCTCCACACCAAGGAAGATGGCCGAGCAGCACCATCAGGGAACTGCTGGGAACTCTTCCCTGAGACTCTGAGTGTCGGTACTCAAGGCCCCCTGCCTTGCTGCCCTCCTGGCCTGTCAGTGTTCGCGCTGTTTGTTTGCAGGTCTTCATGACTACCGATGATGTCACAGGCATCAACCTAAACTTGACCTCTTTTCCCTCACATGATGCAGACAAGGTCTGCCGGGCTCACAGTTGCACAGCGGGAGTTGGCCACTAGGGTCACCAGCCATATTTTGCGTTAGACCAGGGTCCTGGAGAGATCCTGGGCCACCTGGGCAGGAACTCCCATCAGGTCTGTGCGTGAGGCGCAACTTGGCGCTCCGCTAGATTGAGAGTACCAAGTTGTCTCGATTTGATGGACACTGCTTCAAGCCAAGGTCGGATTAAAACATCCGGACATTTTATTTTTTATAAAACCCCACGCTGTCTTGATTTGCTGCTGGCAGAGCCGCCTGTGGCGACTACAAACTTGAGCGAAACGGAATTCTGTCCCAATATTCTCTCTTACATCACCTGTGTGTTTTCCCAAGCAAATTATTGACCAGAAGTCAAAAAAGGAAACTGACAAAGAATCCGACTGATTAACAGAATCAATAAAGGCGCCGCCATCAATAAAATCCTGCCAATCCTGGTTCCTCCTGAGCATCCCAGTGTTTGTGTATGAATCCCTGCAGACATTCATCTCACCAACCTCCCTCCCTCCCTCGCTCTGCTGCGGCAGGTAGAGGCCTGTCGCTTCCTTACAACCCACATACATGACTCTCACACACACACACACACACACACACACACACACACACACACACACACACAGCTCTAAACTTTCCACGGCTGAGCCCTGCAGAGCTGCCTGAGCCCAGCGCTGCAACTCCATCCTAATATGTTTATCATTATGAATAATCAGTGGAATGACATGACGGGCAGGCAGATCGCACTCATCACCTCTCGGACTCCTGCTCAGGAGCCTTTCATTAGCTTCTGGTGAGCTCCACCATTAGCGAGCGGTTACCGCGTTAGCACCGGGCTGGTAATTGATCAATGCTGGTATTTTGTCAAGATGGAACCAGGACGGCTGAGCCGACGGGGAGACGTTACACTAATTGGAAGTGAAGCAGAGGTCACGCACAGGTCAGATGTGTGTGATGTGACAAGTGCAGATTTGTACCAAAGAACCTATTTATAACACACACTCCCTGATCCAGTGCACGCACGCGCATGCACACACACACACACACACACATTAATGCGCCTTTCATCCAAAGAAGCAACATCATCTAAAAATAACAACGACTGACTTTTAAAGTGGAGTAATGGAAGACGAGTGTGTGCGTGTGTGTGTGCTTGAGTAAAGGATATCAAATACTGAGTGTGATAAGCTGTGATTCTCAATAACTGCAGATAGCAGTTTGTGAGTGTGTTAGTGTGTGTGTGTGTGTGTGTGTATGGGTGTCAGGTTAACGTGTGCTCACACCAGTCTGTGCTTGCTTGCCTTCCCCTGGTACCTGGTTGCCAAGGCTCTATGCCATGCTGGCATCTGAGTGTGTGTGTGTATGTTTATGTGCCCGCCCATGTCCGTTAAGCCATGGAAATTTCCTTTAACCTTTTCTCTCATTTACACAAGTGCCCTTGAGAGCCTGTACACACACACACACACACACACACACACACACACACACACACACACACACACACACGCACTGCAGAAGTATAAGTTACGGTGCAGATAAACCAACTGTCATCGTGTTGAGACTACAAACACTGTGTGTCCTAAAACCAACAAAGCTGCTTAACAGTCACATGATGGTTATCACTGCTATGACTATGACAGCTCCTACAGCTGCTACTACTACTGCTGCTGCTTCTACTACTACTACGACTACTGCTGCTACTATGATGGCTACTTCATTATTAAAAACAAACTGCACAACAAGTAGTATACTTGGACGAGACGGCGGAGCTGCAGAGGCGCCAGGAGATCTGACAGAGACACTCGGGGGTGTTTACACGCACAGTTGCAGTTAAACTGGTGTTGTGCCACTAAACAAGAAAACTACTACAGCTAGCAAGCGGCGCCTGCGTCAAAGGGTGAACGACTCCTGGACACACGGAAAACTACTTAAGCTGAGACTGCGGCGTCCTCGTTTCCCCCGCCATTTTGATGCCACCCTGACCATAAACTGTTTGACTACGAGGTGAAACACCACACCTGTGACACGTGCAGAACGCTGGGCAAGTCTGAGGCCGACTAAAGCACACGCGCGCCTGCACACACACACACTCCCACCAGAGGCATTTCATCCCAACTACATGATGCATCTCTCTTAGTCTCACTTTGAAAGGTACGATTTCAGTCAAACTAACACCTTCAAGTCCAGTTTTAAACATCTGATGCAATAATTAAGCTTTTCCTAACATCAAGTTACCATAGTGACAGCCAGCCCACCACGGTTAGCCTGGTTAGCCACGCCCTCAAAAATATCGTACTCCAGCCCCGATAAATAAGACCACAACTTAAACATGCACATCGTGTTGTTGTGAAAAAGACTTAAAACTCCAGATTAAGACCAAAAACTCATTGGGGAAATGTTTCCTGAGATTAAAACCATGCGGAGTCACTTCCTGAGGGCCTTGATGACCATGCACTGGTGACTTCACTTCTCCGAGCAGGAAGCTCCGTCCGTCTCCTGATGCAGGAGCGGCCACTGTGCCGCCACAGCGTCAGCGGTACGTCTATGAAAAGGGTGAAGTAGCAGGTTCAATCAGAGTGCTGACCCGCCCACAGACCTTCAGCTGAGCTCAACCCCAGCAGGCCAAGAGTTTGGAAACTTCACCGGATGACATAACCCACAAACGCACCATGTAATCCCAAACCTTTTGGAGCACGAGTCGTAATCACATCCAATAATCCCGCTGGACGAGTGGATTACTTGGAGGGAAAGACACAGCAGTATATACATTTGGGTTGGCACACAACCAGCGTGTGTGTCGCAGCGCCGGTGCAGCAGGCTATGGTGTGGATGTGTGAGTGCACTTGGGTGTGTGCCCATCCACGGACCAGACATCCTTACAACTCGATCTGTCTGTCAGCTAAATTGGGGCAAACCCCAGTCAAAACACTGGCACCACATCAAGGAGAGAGAGACCTACATTCCTGGCTGCGGCGGGGCTCAAACCGGTGACGTTTACACCTCCGGGCCTTCTGCAACCCTCATTTATCTTCTCATTTTTATTACTTGGCTTCACAGTGAAAACGTCTCAATTTTAAACAACAGCGCGAAATGTCAAAGTCATATAGTTGAAACAGAAGCAAAAGATTAGATTCCATCTGCAGCCGTAGAGTTGGGATCATTCCTTGCTAAAGTGCATCTTGTGAAATTCACAGCATCAAATGCCACCGCTTCAGACGCCACTTCTGCTACAGATGTGGCGAGGTGGCCAACACCAGGTTGTGTGAAGCGACGTGTCGCCGTGGAATCAGCATCCCTCTTATCTCGTCTTGTCAGATCTGAAGAGAGAGAGAGAGAGAGAGAGAGAGAGAGAGAGAGAGAGAGAGAGAGAGAGACAGTCCTCCGTACACGCCTTTAAAATAAGACATTTCTCTGGTGGCGGCCTGATGATATATCAGGTAACAGAGGAGGGGCGCTTGGAGGATATAGGGCAGCCAGCAAGCGTGGTGACGCCTGGGCCTCCACATGCTTCCCTACAAAGCCCTGAGCTGCTGAGTGAGATTGGATTCCCTCGCCCTCAACCTTCCTATCTCCCTCAGGTGCTGTACAAAGCTGCAGCGTGTGTACAAAATGTGCGGTGAATGCCAATCAGCTCCACGCTTGTGTCGACACTATCAATACAGAGACGGGGTCGCTGCGATGAACACAAATCGCTTGCAAAGGTTACACAAGGACACATGACATTTGCGGTACACCTGTGCACGCGTCAACAGAAGCACTGGGATGTGAGGGGGAAGCTCAGGTGAGCAACAGCATGTTCACGTCGTGTATCTTCGTACAAGCGCGAGTGAAAAGATGTCACAGCACATGGACACTTTTATCAACCGTAAGCGAAATTTCATTTTCAGTATCTTAACTTTTGCAGCGAAGACAACCTGAGTGGGAATGTTTACTCGCCCCGACTGATTAACAGGGCCGACTGGATAAATAGACCTGTGATTGGTGATTAGCCAAACCAACTTATTTTATTGCCTTTTACTTTGCTAACCTAATGGTCCGCCTTCTCCAGAATTCAAACTTGGTAAATAATTAACCTGTGAAGGACAATTGTGAGCAAATAAGAACCGGCAGTTGGCGTCGGCTGGTTCCTGTTGTTCTTTTGTGAGAGGAGGAGATGCTCAAAGTACGATACTGCTGTAACACTCACCCAAGATAACCACAGTATCACGGTCCTGCAGTTCTCTGATGACCAATGCAAAGCAAATAATGTCCAAAATACATCACAATATCTGTGAATGTAACTTGCAGGTAACAAAATATATCAAGGACCAGAAGAGCGCAAGGTTCCAAACTGATGGCGCTGTTTCATTGGCTTGAGCACTTTAAACCGTGTGTAAACGGTTTCATAAAACCTGATGCGTGTCTGGATGTGTTGTTAAGATATGAATGATAAAAAAAGAGAAGGCGTGAAGGAAAGGAGGAGTGGAACACGAGGATGGGTGACTGTGAAATGCGGCTGCCTGGATCGAACGTAATCTGTGTTAAAATCGTCGCCCGGCGAGAGAAAGAGGAAATCATGAAATGGTAAATAAGTTTACGTCTTCAATCCCCCAGCGGTTTGAGTCACGGCGAGAACGTCGACCGCCTGGAACACAGCGACCAACAGAATGGATTTTCATATAAATTAAGAGTGAAAACAACAGGTGAGGAATACCTAACAAGACTCGCTCGCTGACACGCGTGTGTTTTCCTTCCCTGTCTCCACTTCTGTCTCCCGCTGTGTTGGTTGTCTTCGATGACGTGATCGCGCTGGCTGGACGCTATGCGCGGCTGAGTGGCGCTCCCCCGCCCCACCTCCGGGGAAAAGGGAACCATTTGGGAAATCTGTCCGAGAACAAGCGAGACAGATGCAAACTAGATTTAGAGTTCCCAGTCTAGTGCGGCCTGTTTCCTAATCTGAGAGCAGTTTGACACCCTGACCTGTGGTCCTTCCTGGTCCCAGGCGGTCCCTGTCCCTGTACCAGCGCCTACATATAAGGTTCTACTCTGCTCAGGTCTAAATTAGCCTTCGCCTGATTCTCTCGAGCAGCCCTGCTTGTCTGGTTTGAGTTTAAGATGAACTACAACAGATGTGGTGGCGACGTTGTGCACTCTGGAAGTCCAAGGAGACTCAACGGTGCAAAACGACGTGAAAATCCAAATAACTTTGTGATTCGATGCCAAATGACCTGGTAGCTGGCACGCCATCTGTGGACCTTTCTGGTTGAAAAAGGCTGCGTGTTTGTCGTATGCGAGTTGTCCAAACCCGACCAAAGAGAGGCAGAAGCAGCACTCAGGTGCAGCCTGATTTAACCTCGCCAGTGGGAACACATCTCATGAATAAGTTGTGTTCTCAGCCTTGCTAGAACTGTTTATCCCCGTGTTGGAGAGCAGGGCCGTACTGCAGGAGGCTGGGAGCTGAAGCAACATGATGAACCACAGAACATGCAAATCACCTCTGATGAGGGAACTCAATGGATAAATTGGAGTGATATTAATGTTCCACAGTCAGTAGAAAGCACTTAATAAATGTGAATAATATCTTTAATCTCAATCTCTCCTGTGCGTCACTGTGAGCTGCAAAATTATTCATACTAAAATTGCAATAAGATTCATATCTCCGCGCGATCTCAATTAAATTGATTCTGGCACATTTGCATTAGCAAATATGCAAATACGATGCTTTATCACCGGCATCGAACCGGCGGCTTGCAATTTACACCCAGCGACCAAGCCACAAACCACACACCAGCAGCGCAGACTGGAACGAAAAAAGAGGAAAAGAAAAATAGAACAGAAACACAGTGAGTATAAAGCTTTGTGGTGACGAGTTGCAGAAAGAAATCTGTCGACGACCTCTCTATGCTGTTTGGAACTTCTAGGGTAGTCATAACAACACATTCCACCTGATGCTGGGCGACAAACATCGCGACTCGTCAGCGCTGATGAAGCCGCTGAGGCGACCACAGTATCTGGGAAGCCCCTGGAACAGATGGCAGCCCTGAGAGCAGCAACGGGCGTGAGGAACTCCTCCGTTACTCACCGTTACCAGGAAACTCGAGGGGTTAATGAGGAAAACAGCCCCCCAGTAGGGCAGTGATCGCAACTTCAAAATAAAAGCACTGAAGACTCAGCATTACTTATGAGTGCGAGAGCTGGCTTTGGGAGCTTTATTCTGAAAAATCTCCAGCAAAAGTCAAGCAATTCTCATCTGTCGCTAAGCTAACATGACTCAGTCATGCTCAGCGTTACGTTTGCGTCCCTCTGAGGAGAAAATATCACCCCCTTGCAAACTAACGTCGGATAGTTGGGGTTGGGTGACAGCTTTAATCAATATTCCAATTGTAAAATGCAGTTTTGTGAATAAATCTTTTACCTCAAATGGTAACTGCAGTTGTTTGACACAAAGCTTCCCGTTCACTGCTACGTTGGGGTTCTTTTAGACGAGTTCTAAAAATAGAGGAATCAGTCCCCCTTTTGTCATGTGATTATCTGAGCTGGGAAAACTCCCCCCCAACCCCCACCCCCATCAAGACCCCCAGAGTACAAGCAGATTACAGAGGCGCTATTTCTAAGAATAATAATTTCTCTGAGAATGGTGAGAACTCATTTCAGGCTCAGAGAATCATGATTCATCATCATTTAATGCAGAAGTGTGCAGCCTGTGAAGCTGAGCAAACATGAGCGAGCAGCTGACAAATCACCATGCAATTAATTATTGAGAACCGCCGACCGCCCCCCCAACCCCCCCCCCTCCAGACCCCCGCCGACCCTCACCTGCTACCATGAGCAGGCTAGCTAAGCACAGCAACATGTGACAAACAGGAACAGACGCATGCAGTTTAGAGGGGAGGGGGCGGGGGGTTGGAGGGTGTGTGTTGTGTGTGTGTGTGTGTGGGGGGGGGGGGTCATCTAAGCCAGATGCCTGATGAATCTCAGAGGGATTTGGGAGGAAACAACTATATTCCCAGCGCCCGCTCTGACGTACGTACCTTGCTGCACCCGTGCAGTAACCAGCAGCAGGCTCCCACAGTACCAGCACAGGAAACAGTCACCGGGACAAACTTCTATCTGTCTCATCAACTTAACACTTTTCCATTCATCTCAGCGCAGAGGAAAAGCCACGAGTAAACAGCCAGCGGGCCCCCAAGCACTGCTGCTATCACAGCCTCCACTGATGATGAAGGGAACATCATGTTCATATTAATCCATCCCACTCAGAGAATGAACCAAGATGTAAAACTGGACAAAGATTTGAACACATCTGAGTGTGTGTGTGTGTGTGTGTGTGTGTGTGTGTCCAGTACACAGAGACAGAAGGGACAGGTGAGTCACTGCAGGAGTTGCCAGCTGTACACTGCAGCAGGAACATCACGACTCAGACGGACCGACGGGGAGGAGGGAAGGAGGTACATACTCGGGACAAAGCCTATGGCGAAGCAGCCTCCCGTGGCAGGTCATCAGTGCATTAAATGGGTGTGTCATCAGTTGTTATCCCTCCAAACACAACGCTTCAGCCCAGGCGAACTCCACCTTCATCTCAGTGCATCACTGTCACCGAGAAACCCCCGGAAAAACAGCTGCTACTGAAAAGAAAGACGTCTGTCTTGAAAAGTCACGATGTTTTACGATGCGTCAAGAAGAGGTGGCGAAGCTACAAACACTGTTTACTTAAGAAGAAGAAGGACTGAAGATAGTTGTGTCATAAAATGTTTTCTACTGGCCAAACATCCAGCTGATGTCTGGCATTTGTCTGCAGTGGGAACGGGTTTCATCGGCATTCGCTCCCGCGCCAGATGACCAAGGAGAAGTCCCAGAGATCCATCGGCACTGAGGTGAACACAAAACCACCAGCGAGTTGTCACCTGAACTGAACGCGTCTGCTTTAGGAGCAGCTCCAACATTGTTCAGACGAGTCTGAAAAACGCAACGCTGTCGCTGCCTTCCACGCCGCTTTCCGTTTGTTTCCTTGGTTTTTCTGGCGTAGTTGTGATGTCAAACATGACGAGCGAGGAGAAGAACAAAACACAGAAAATCAACTCCTCCTCTCCTGGGAGTGGGAACTTAAGCGACGATGCAAAATAAAATAAACTTTGGAAAAAACAAAAACAAAACAGACTTCCACGCAAATGCATTTGAATCACCTGGAGCAGTACACAGTAAGTACTTGTGTTCAAATGCAGGGAGTAACATTAAAAAGTTACAAGCTACAAAGTTTCCCACTCGCCTGTGGTGTGAAGGCGACAGTTCTTGTCATTATGCGATGTGGCGTTACAGTGACGGTCTGACCCCCCACCACCTCAGCCAGCCCCTCTCCTGATTTACTCCTTCTCTTTCTTCCTACTCTACAATCACCAGAGGGCATCTGTCACCTGACCCGTTGCAGGACCTGTAAAAGCCCCGCGACCTCAAATACACGGCTGCCCGTTCTTACCGATGATTTAATGTGTTGATGATATCTGAATCTCTGGGGAGAAGCATGACCACCGCAGGACAGAGACATCAGGGTGCTGATAAGACGTGTGTGAGGGGAGGCCATCTTTCCGGCCCTGGACAACTTAAGTCCCAGTTACTTTCAATTACGACCATTTCCATCAGGTCCAGGTGGAACTTCAAAGCCTTGTTATTTATACACCCGTCTGTCTGTCTGTCTGTCTGTCTTCCCGGCTGCTCGCAGGCCAAGTGGTTTACGGCGTAGGTCTGATGGTGCTCCTGTTCCAAGACGTAGCTCGCCCCCATTTTCCAACATCACCCACCCAGATATCAACGTTACTGCAGCAAACACTTGGGCCACTTTGTTGTTCTGGACCAGTATACGGGACACTGGGGGTGTAATGGTTCAGTAGGACCAGAGTTTGGTTTGCTGTGCTGTGTTTTGGTATTGAGGAGACGAAATCAACTCCTAATCGAACCTCTGGGGTGTTTTAGTGCGGTTTGCTTTGCTAATATCCAGCTGGTTCCACCGACCACCTCTGGTTCCTACACACTCAAACAAACAAGGACAGTGCTGTACTTACAGGTACACAAGTACAATGCTCTCTGAACCGTACATGTATTACTTCAAAAGTACATTTTTGGGCTTCGTGTAGTCAGATGTGACCTTTTGACTCACAGGAAGGTGAACTGAGAGTTCCAATGCTACCCTTCAAGCGCGTTCGTACCGCCCATGTGTGTAGTACCACCTCTATTTTTGAGTGTGTGTGTGTTCAGAACGTGCGTCCCAAAGACGGCCCAGTTAAAGTTCTGGCTGTGGCCAACGCAGGGTGTGTTCACTGGGACCTGCTGCACTGATCCATGCGTTCCTTCTCCAGCGTCCACATTCAACCCCCGCCGCTGGCGACAGAGGCCCGTACAGTTCAAAACCAAAAGAACACGGACGGTTCTGATCATAAACGTGCCAGAAGACCAGAACACCTGTCTCAAGTGTCTGCTGCGACCCCTGCACTGCGTTCCCTCAAACCACCTGTCAATCAGAAGTCATGCGCACAGCTGTGACTCTTCTTCCTCATTGGGGGTTTCTTGGTCGCTCCTCACACAGACTCTCAAGTCCTTGAGCCGAGCCGAACACAAACAGCAGATCCTGCAAGGCGAGACTCTAAACGAGCCCTAACACACTGTTTAGTCGGGATGTAAATAGTGCCGCGATTATTCCTATCATCCAGGGGTTACGCTGACTGATAGCTGGCTGAGAAATGATTAAAACCTTGGCAAAGTTCAGCGTCTTGTCAGCAGGATTGTCTCACAGAGCTAAGAGTTATCAAGCTAAAGGCGGCCAGTGAGGGACTGTGTGACTTCCGATCCGAAATTAGATAGGATCACCTGATAGTCAGGATGAGGGCTGACCGCCTCCTGTGAGCTCGCACTCACTCGGAGGCATCGTGGTTAGAGGATAAAGTGCTGACTGACAGTCCGGGGCTCCACAGGGCTGCACCGCAGCACCATAATGGCTTTAAGCTTTATTAAGTTTTCCATTTGCAACTTGTAGGCATTGTTTCACAGACGCAATTAATGTTTTAAACACTTCAGTGTTTTATCTTGATTAGTCCACTAATATGTAACTCGAGGCACACGGAAGACAATGTGTTCTTGGAAAGTATTTGCAAAGTTTTTCAATTATTTTCACCTCCAACTCAAACCTCTCAGCCCGGGATTGTTCCCTTGTTTTAATCTAATGGTTCCAATTAAATGTTAATTTAATGGCTGTTCAGAGCAGAGTTAGCAGTCAGGTTTAAGTCAGAATTAAAGGCAACCTTTGTAACTGATGTGTTTACGTCCCAGGCTGTAGGATGTGTGTGTCTTTAAACATGTCATCCTGCACACACGTCAGACGTGACAATAAAGCCGACTTGGTCGACTCAGGTGGACGCTGCATTAAACTTTTAGGATTCCTGCAGCGCGGCTAGTTTTACCCTCTAATCCTCAACAGAACTCCAAAGCACACGCGTCAGGTAACAACTCCTGAGATTTCACATGGCGTTGTCAAAAATATGCCACACTCTGACATCAAATGCGAAAACAGGAATAATTTCAAACAGAAAGAGGATATTTCGCTTCTTCTGAGGAGGAATGTGGCACTTCTCGTTTGTGTGACTTGTTTGTGGGAGCCTCAGAGACTAACCAGTGAGCCGCGGCTAATAGTCTACCAGCAGGGGCCGGTGGCCTGGTCGTGTCCTGTTACAGCAGGATATGATGACTGACATTAAGTCTGCCTGATCTTCCTGAGTCAATCCCCTGGATGGACCCAGACCAGCCCTCAAACCCGGTCAATGATTAGCACCGAAATAGACCTGAGAGACCGACTGCACTCGACAACCATGAGCGTACTCGGAGGGTACGAATCCCCCCCCCCCCCCCCCCCACACACACACACCCCCAGTTTTTTAGCCTGGTCAGAGTGGCAAACAAAGGCGATGCTGCTAACAACAAGCTAGCAACAGAAGCGCTAAATACACAGTTAAAAACTTTCCACAATAAAACTGCGACTGTAACGATCAAGAATCGCTGTCGGGGTCGTGAAGCCTTCAATTTGTCACATCTGTAGCTTTAATTCAGCTAATTAAAGAGAATCCAGGTGCACGGACAAAATCAAGTTTATTCTCCTTTTAATTTATTTGAAAGCCCCCCCCCCCCCCCCCCCGGGCTGTCACGTTCACATTATTAGTGACTGCAATAAATGAACGAGAATATAATACAAACAGTCAGTGTGTGTGCGTGTGTGTGTGTACACAGAATGAAAGTACAGCAAGCATGTATTCTGTTGGGGAGGGAGAGGGAGAGAAAGAGAGAGAGGGGGGGGAGGAGTCACATGGTCAGAGGAAGGGAGGGTGGTGGACTGCCTGTCATTTGTCTACGTCACGGGTAACACCTCCCTCCCGCCTCCACTACAACTCACATGACTGCAGCAGCCCTGTTCTGTAACTCCAGTCACGAGGATAGAGTAGTATTATAAGACAGGGGCGAGCAGCACAGGGGAGAGAGAGAGAGAGAGAGAGGGAGAGGGAGAGAGAGGGAGGGAGAGAGAGAGAGAGAGGGAGCGAGAGCCCTACTAACTCTGTGTAAATATTAACATATTAATGCTGCCCTTGTAGAAAAGATAACTTATCGTTTTACACATACAGACAGAACCTTTGAGGCCACACTTTGCTCAGTTTCCCTCTGCTGAAGTCGCTTTCACCCTCTGAGTCGTCAAGGACTTTGCAGCAATCGGGAAGAACGAACCCGAGAGCATCCAGCTTCCACTTTTACTTTAAAGTTTATTGACAAGCTCGAGCTTCCACCTTCACCGCTGCAGTCAACACAGACATCTCCCCAGCCTGACTTGTTTGGCAGTCGGTTACGAGCGCTTGTTGTGGCTATTTTAGGACATAGGCTCAATCACGATAGGACTTAGGAATACCATATCATTATCATAGGGATACGAGAGAGGACATAGAGGATCATGGGAATATCACAACATGGTCACAAGACTGCTGCAATGAATACAGAGCAGACTGCAGCCACGCTGGGGTTCTGATGCATGATGATGGTAAAGAGCTGCATTTATGGAGCTTTTCTGGTCTATCGACCACTCAAAGCACTTTACAGCTCACTGTGATGACGGAGGCCGAGAGTTCAGAGTCTCGCCCTGTGAGGACCTCTAGAGCAGGGGGATCGAGGTGCAGCTATGGTCTGTCGGAGCATCAGCGCCCCATCACATGTACTTGGCATATAAACACAGAACATCTGCAGATGAATCAGTAATCAGAACTCGCCGGACCCTGACATCACGACTGGCACCAGGCCCAAACTCCCATATCAGTCATTTTAATAGCGCACGAGAGGGATGTGCAAAATGATGATAAATATCATTTAATGTGACGCTCCAGCTCGCTGTGTCACACACCACCATCACCATACGGCAACACTGGACATCGTCCGGCTGAGTCACCGGTTACTGAGGTGGAATCATCACGTTGTCCAGCGTCCAAATGTACTTTAATTATGACAGGTACGCTCGAAGTGTGTCAGTCAGGAGATTTAACCGCATAGCTTGAAGTTTGTGTGTGTGTGTGTGTGTGTGTGTGTGTGTGTGTGTGTGTG
>NC_141332.1:26096691-26119191 GCF_037954235.1 Aulostomus chinensis | reverse complement strand
GTTTGACCAAATTTACTGAAGGAGAAAGATAAAATCAGTGTCCCAGCTACTGTACCGCTAGAAGCCCCCATCGCCGTTTACCGCTCGGCTCAGCCTTGACTTGTCGTACCCGTCGTAACCGTGTGCTCAACATTTTTATGTGTAATGAGGAATTATTACTGACATTTTGAGCACCCACTAAAATCTGCAGTCTGATCAAACCCTAACACAACATCAGGGGGACGGAGCAGCTCAGCTCGCGGGGCTGCGTCCTCGCTCTGCTCACGCTTCAGGTTCTTCTTCCCTCTGTTTCTTGGGCGCTGAAACTCCACTCCAGCTTAGATGAAGGCTCTTTGTCCCTGTTGGAGCAAAACCAGTTCTATGAGAACTCCAGATGCATGACGCTGAGGAAGAAACCAGCCTTCGTCGTCATCATCATCAACAACAACAACAGCAACTAGGAACTGGATGTTGTTCTCTCCTGGGACACAGAAATCAATGAGCACTTTCTAAGGCAGCAACTGACCTGTCTCACTAAATGAGCAACAACTAGAGCAGGAAAGTGATGAACCGAGCTGGCCTGCCAGTACGAGCCTGGGTTCTGCTAAACTGCAGCAGCGAGTGTTGGACCACTGAGAGGCTCAACTGCTTTCATCACTGCAACATCGTGAGCAAAGCCTGGAAAGGAAGAAAAAAGAGCAATGTGACCAGAGTAGAACGACTGGCAACCGGAAGGAGAACAACAGGCTGCAGAGACGTCTGCAAGACAGAGATGGGGCCAAGGACATCGCCATCACAGCCCGGGAGGCTTCAGTTCAAGTTATTCTGAACCTTGGTTCTGTCTACTGAACCAACCCATGTTCCTTTGCCCATGCAGCAGACAAACCTGCCAACAAAAAAAAAAGAAGAAGACAGTTTATAAAAGTCAGGAGTTTCCTTGATAAGCAGGGTAAAGCTGGTGAAGAGTTTATGAGACTGTCTAACAGAAGCCAATACCCTGCTGCTCGTCATCTCACCATCGGCCTCAAATGGACACAATCCCTGTGGATACTTGTTGCATGATTTGACGCAATTGAAAGATACTTCAAAAATAGCTGCCCATCAAACCACAAGCTCAGTCAAGCCTGATCCAGTTGGATGTAGTGAATAATGTGAGCCACACCTGCATCTCCTCATCCAGGCTCTCCTTTTACAACTTTAATCGTGCTGTAAAAACTATTTGTACTTCTGCCTCTTATCATCTGGCTATTAGTTATCCGCGCTTTCGTAGACGGACGGCTACGCTGGCTACGAACATGAATCAACACACGGCTGTTTGTCACACATCAACAACCATAAACTGAGGTTTATTATTTGGAGAGTGACAGAAAGAGATTAATGTTTACAACCAAAGCAGCATTCGGTGTGGTTACATGTCAAGATGTGTTTTAGGCGATTGTGCAACCGCAGCAAGTTCACCTCGCCTCCTAGCAACAGGAATCCATTATCAATCCCTTATATCGACTCAACAACCTGCTGCCACTTGTATTTTGTGATCATTACATGAACGATTAGCTTTCTGTTGTGCCTTGAAATGGTGTCTAGTTTCAGTCCACCATTTGCGCCTGAACCTTTTCAGACTTCAAGCGTGAACCGAATCATTAAAAGCGGTTGAGGAAGGTGTTTTATTATACGGCATTCGTTTACCGTGTCGTCTTGTTGCAAATAAGAAAGTCAAGGTGGCTGTTGGGGTCGAAACTCCACCGCAAGAGAGAAATGTGAGAAATGGGCATCAAAAACAGCCTTTTGCTGCAAACTTAAGCATTTGGGGCATTTTTTCCAACCCTCTAACTTACACATCTCTCATGTCAAAAGCCGAGTGTGTCCAATAGATGCTAATTAGATGACACTGGAGTCACACACATGCTAATAAGTACCGTCATGTCAGATGCATAGACGGTGAGAGCTGGGAGTGTCCTGAGCTCAGGAAAATGCTCCCAAGATTGTATTCCATTAAATTAGTTTTGGCTGGAACCAAAAGTAACAACAGCAAAATACAAGATTGTTATACAAGTGGTTCAGGAAACAATAGCGGGGCTACCAAAGTTTAGCACTCTGCCATATTGGCGTGTCGTCTGGTCGGTGATGGCCTCAGAATAGGCAGCCAACATTCCTGCAATACCAGCAAACCCTTCCAAGTTGGCCTTCCAGTAATGTGCTCTCCTTATGTTACTACACCGGCTCGGCCTCCAGCCAGCCCCCCAGCCCGGAGAGACTCCCAGAGAGGTCAACGGCAGAGTAACCTTCTATTTCTAAATCCTGATTGTCACGCGAACATAACTACCAGGAGGTCAGTGGTGAGATGTGGGGCAAGCTTACTGATAATGTCCTCAAGAGCATTCCGGATCAGAGAGGAACCCAAGATGGGAGGAATAATGGATGAGCGAAAAGCTTTCCTCTCACAAACGACTCCAAGCGCGTTACGCTTCGTTATTGCTGCATAGAATGGATAAAAACAAAAAGAGAACAAACACAGAGGTGTTCCAGGGACAAAGATGTGCCTCAAGTGCCATTCAGGTCAGACGTTGGAGCATCATCGGGTGCTGAGGTACAGCAGCTCAGCGGCCTCCGAAACTGTCTAGGGTTCTTGTTGGTTGGCCTCGTTGGAACTCCCTGTCCATTCAGGTGCGTTGTTGCCTCATCTCGCTGAAGACATCTCTCCATGCGCCGCTTTTCCTGCTGAGATCTTGATAACTTTTTCATGTGGTGTTGCAAGCAAATCTGGAACACGGTGTCTGTTGCTTCCTGACTGATTTCCTCTCCTTGCGAGTGTCACTTCTGCACAAATTTCAAGTTGAAAAAAAAAAATGGTGAAAAACTGAGTTTTCCTTTACGGGGCTTGCTGAGGTCACCTCAATTCCGAGCCGCCTCGTCCTTGGTTCTCATGTTTCCTGATGTTCTGTAATGAAGTAAACCTCACTGCTGGATCTGTTAGTCCTGCTCTTGAGTCAGTTTGCCCTTCGGCCCCCCAGGTCTTCCCAGTTTCACCCCCCCAATCCCCTAGATTTTAACCTGTAATCTCATGCGTCACTAGGTTTATTCAAGGGTTTCACATATTGGAGGCTTCACTCATTTTACCAGTGGTTCTCAACCAGGGGGTCCAGGCCCTCACGGGGATCATGAGATAATATCTGAGGAAAGAAGTAAAAATAAAAGATCATTTTATTCCGAGACTGGGAACACCTGCTCTCCGCTCTGCAGCCCGTGACTGTGGGATAATTTCTCTTGGCTTTGATGTTATTGAGGGTGTGAGAGTCCGTGTGTCTGCACAGGAAAGAAATATTAATAATAAACTTTAAAAACGATGAAAACAGTTTTATTTTGACATGTTAACAGGTCCAGGCCGAATGGGCAGGAGTCGGGGTCACAAACACCCACCTGACCTAACCTAACCCTCACCAGCTCAAAAAGGTCGAGAACTAAGAAAACGTTCCACAGCCACATTCCCAAACCGTAACATTCCTGTTATCACATGAAAAACACAGGTATGTCAAATGTCAATCACATGTGGATGTGATCACATGATGCAGGTCTTCTGTGAGGGTCTTCATACCACAGGGAGCAGCAGCGGACAACCACGGTCTTCAAGCTGTAAGCTGAGACGACGCGTGTCTCTGCAGCGTCCACACCATCGTCCAAGTTGACATTTCAGTGTTCAACTTGGCTGGTGAGGAGCTGAGCAATAAGGTCAGACCGCCACTACACAGGGCCGGCATTTGTCAGAGCGCATAGGTGACATTTCATCTTAGCGTACATTATAATTGTGTTCCAGCTTGTAGCCTCAGCTAACCTCTGCGCCTTATATGCGCCCATTGAAACATAGCTCTGCGGTGTAAACGCCGGCCGTGCGCATGTGACCCCGCCGACCTCAGGTAACTCCAGGGATAATTGGACATTAAAGCGCTCGCACCTTCACATTGCTGATGAATACTAACACAAACGGCTGAGCGTATTTTGCTGTTCTTATGCATGTGTTCAACGGTTGTGGCATTGATCTCCACGCAAAAACCTATTTTCCAGGAACATTTTCCTTCTCACAAGCCGGGCCCAGATTCCACCTCAAACTCTTCTTTTCAGCGAATAAAATCGTCTGCTGTCTTTTTCTACTTAGAAAGACAGTTTATGAATTATTCACTACATGCAAATACAAATTAAAAAGGTCCATAAAGACTTTTCTCATAAAACTGAGCTGTTTACACAAAAGAGAAGAGCAAATATTTTCAAAATTAGTGCTGAGAAGAAAACAGAGAACAGGATGGTGGAAATTCTCTTCATCTAAAAAAATGTAGGGAAAAAGCAGAATCGCTCATCATAACGAAACTGGTCGACTTTGTTAATGCCCCCGAGCAAAATACTGCTGCGTGCTGGTAAAGCTGCGGCTACAGTGTTCTGTTTGGAATGGGGAAGTAAAAATCTGCTCTCTGGCTGAGATGACAAAAGTCTGATGGATGACGTAAAATGGAGCTTCGCCTCAGAGTGTGACAGAGAGGGAAGTTTACATTGGGTTAGCATAAATCAGCCGCGCTGAACTGATGAAAGGCCGGCTGGAAATCCACAAAAGTTTCACTTTTACTTGAAATTAATTTTCAAGCAGCGTTCATTGGTCCTACCTGTGATGGGGGAGGATTTAGGAATGAGCCCAGCAATCATGAAGTCAGGCTCCATAAAAACACGGTAACTTATCTGCAAAATTTGGACATTTTCCAAACAAATGGAGGCTCACAGGACAACAAAAAAGCGAAGGAAATGTTAATTTTGATGGCCACTATATTGGATTGATTATACTTTGGTCACATGTTCAGACATACAGGTGGTTGGTCACGGTAGAAGGATGTTCCAAATATAATCAGTTAGGACGGGGGGACCACATTGGTACATACCAATCCAGACAGGTCCGGCAGCCAGCCCAGTGGTCAGGCAATACGAAGTATTATGTCATTTAATCTGAGGGACTTGCAGCATGTTCATGCTGCAATCACGGCCGGAAAAAGACTCTTGGGTCTTGAATTAGTCAGTGAGCTCTGAGCTGGATGTGTTGAGGGCTGCCTTCAACATCCCAGCGTGTTTGATGTCGATATCAGCTTCCATCCATCAGGAGGTGGTCTGTTTAGCTGGCGGTGTGTAACCACCAAGATACAGGCTTAGCAACGGTGCACAAACCCTCCGTTGTTTTGCAATAAAAACTACTGTTCTGGCTTCTGCATGTCCACGTTGAGTCCTGAGAAATCCTCGACGTAAAACTGCCGCATATACAGTCACACGTTTGTGTGATTACAAGTAAGAGCTGGCAGTTACTTAGCGCCCTCATCAGTGCTTCTGTGCTGCGCTAAATTATGCTGCTCTCGCCAGATTAGATAGATTCAGTTCATGTGTTCAGTGCTACCTGCAGTTGCGTGCTGCTACCTGCAGTTGCGTGCTGCTACCTGCAGTTGCGTGCTGTTACCTGCAGTTGCGTTCTGCTACCTGCAGTTGCGTGCTGTTACCTGCGATTGGGTGCTGTTACCTGCAGTTGGGTGCTCCTACCTGCAGTTGCGTGATGCTACCTGCAGTTGCGTGCTGCTACCTGCAGTTGCGTGCTGCTACCTGCAATTGCGTGATGCTACCTGCAGTTGCGTGATGCTACCTGCAGTTGTGTGCTCCTACCTGCAGTTGCGTGCTGTTACCTGCAGTTGCGTGCTGCTACCTGCAGTTGCGTGCTGTTACCTGCAGTTGGGTGCTCCTACCTGCAGTTGCGTGATGCTACCTGCAGTTGCGTGCTGCTACCTACAGTTGCGTGATGCTACCTGCAGTTGTGTGCTCCTACCTGCAGTTGCGTGCTGTTACCTGCAGTTGCGTGATGCTACCTGCAGTTGCGTGCTTTTACCTGCAGTTGGGTGCTCCTACCTGCAGTTGCGTGCTGTTACCTGCAGTTGCGTGCTGCTACCTGCAGTTGCGTGCTTTTACCTGCAGTTGCGTGCTCCTACCTGCAGTTGCGTGCTTTTACCTGCAGTTGGGTGCTCCTACCTGCAGTTGCGTGCTGTTACCTGCAGTTGTGTGCTCCTACCTGCAGTTGCATGATGCTACCTGTTTTTGCCCCTTACATAAAAAGCAACGGGTACTTTTGGGCTTTAAATATACAAGAGAGCAGTCTCACAGGAAGCTGCCTGGACATGCTAAATCAACCAGATCTCAAAGAAATATATGACATGACATCTTAAATGACCTCTTGAATGACCTTTTAAATGACCTCCTAAATGACCTTTTAACACAGCTTGGCGTGCTGGTGGCACGCCATCTGACAAAAACCACAGAAAACAAAACCAACTTCAAATATTTTGGGATCCCTTTGTGGTTCTGGATGAATTAAAATCTCTTGCTCAACATTTTAGCCACCATGAAAAATAATCCTAATTGATTTACATTTGCATTGTTTATGTGGTGCTGCCAAGTCATTCCAAGACATTACACGCCGCCAACATGCAGTGTAGAGTTACTGTAGCGTCCAGGGTTCAGCCAGCAAGCCAGCTGAGCTGCAGAACCCAGGAGACATGTTCTGCACTGAAATAGACGATGAAAATCATCAATGTCATGCCAACAAGATTAACATTTTAGAAAAGAGTAGAGATTCTGCTAGCATATGGGCTTTGATTACTGAGAAAAAACGCTGGTCAGAATTGCAAAT
Source organism: Aulostomus chinensis (assembly GCF_037954235.1). Taxonomy (NCBI): domain Eukaryota; kingdom Metazoa; phylum Chordata; class Actinopteri; order Syngnathiformes; family Aulostomidae; genus Aulostomus; species Aulostomus chinensis. Next base: position 26,112,512 of record NC_141332.1, on the reverse strand, counting down.
TGAAGACAAACACACAAATCTTGGGGTAAATTTTCAAAATTAAACTGATGCTTCATGCAAAAAGTGTATTTTTCCCTTCAAGTACTCATAAATAGGTGTCTTGAGCTCACAAGGTTGTTTTTTTTCTCCCTTCCTGCATTAGTTCTGTGGGAGGAAAAGAGCCAAACACGTATACTTAGCTTGAATATTTAGCTGGAAGCTAATCGAGACTGCCCGCTAAGAACAGAAAAACTGACCAAAAACCTCCATTTGCAAACTTCACAGCGCATTGCCTGGTACATGCATGTCTTCTTTGTCCATACGTATGATCAGTAATCCCCAATACTTTGATTTGAGCTGAAAACCCAAAACCCCTATGATTGGTCTTACTGCTGTTTTGTAGCTGGAGGCTAAAGGGTGCAGTCCAAGCCAAATGTACATGGCTGGCTCCTTCTGCATTCTGGATGGAGGATGTAGGAGGGGAAGAACATCTTCAAGACACCTATTTAATGAACATCATGTTTCCTCTTTTGACGATGTGCCGTTGTTGACCTGCATCTCAAACAGCTCCCAGACTCTCCGCCCCTCCCTTCGTTAAATCCAGAGATGTGGTCCTTATATTAAATCAACTTTCATTTCTCATCTTTACAGGAATCTTGCAGAGGACATTAGTGACTCAAGAGCACTCTGATTTATGGCAGTATTTAATTCAGTGTAGCAGGGATCAGTGACATGTAACCGGGGAATTTCATTACTTGCTTGGCCAATCTTGTGAAAGGCTGCAGCAGAAATACTGTGAGGAGTAAATCTGAGAGAGAGAGAAACACGGGTTTTAATTCATCCTGTGTGTCATGTGATTTTACTCTTCGCTCATTTACTTACTCACTCGTCCTTCACTCGTTCATTCTCTAGCTGGCACGGGCAGGCTGACCTTAACCTTTGCACTACTTACTTCAGAGGAGGGGGAGACCCTGCGTATGGGAGATCCACTCATGTTCCACTGCACTCAGAATCTAGCAGCTATGCTACATGTGCTTTAGCTGTGGCCGAGCGCTGCTCTATTTAGTTGTTTTACAGGATACAATTATGTCTGGTACGTCTTTATGATCTGAAAATGAAGTCACTGACATGACATAAAAACAGCTGCTTCTTATTTTGTGATCATAAATTGATCCATAACCAAGACCACGTTTACCCGACAACAATGATCCAACTTCATTCTAAACATTATAATATTTCTATCGATACAGACGGATCTGGAGTTTGTCCTTTGATGCGACTCGTACGTGGTGTCCGTACAGTGGACGTCTGTGGAGACTCAACGGTGTAAAATTAAAAAAAACAAAACTGTTGTGACGACACGTGAGATGACCTACAAAATGTGGTTGGTGAGACCCGGCCGACAGCTGCGGGGAGGCGTGTGCCTCCTAAAATTAGAAAATGATCCATGAAGCATGTAAATAATGAAATATCCTCAAAGAACCTCTCGTAAACACCATTCACCAAACATGTCTTAGACACAATACAGACATAGAGGCGTATCGTCTTAAATGCTGTTGAAAGGTCACGGAGCGTCACAGTGCAAATTCTCTCTACATTATAAAGTTTATAACAAACAACGGAAATGAAAATTTAAATTTATGAACTAAATCTATGAGCTAAAACTTGAAACTAAATCGAATGAAATGTGATGTCGATTAAAAAATTCTAGAATTCTAGAGCAACTTTTACTTCGCCTGATTTACTGCATGTGGGACCCTGTGGCCCTGCTGTGTTTACGGTAGAAAAAACATTTGTTACAAAATCGTCTCCATACTTGTACTGCAGTGAGTACACTCTGAAGTACCTGGTTTATAATTACCTGAGAGAGCATCAGAAGTCTTTGCCAAACTCTACGTGTTGGACGAGGTCTCATTTCACACCGGCAGCAGTGGCGTGCAGGTGTCTCATGTGTCCTCGCGTGTATCAAATTTATGATGTAATTTATGAGCTGATCCGGAGTCAGGGCTCTGGTCCAAGTTAGTCTTTCATCAAGATGCTTGTGAAAGGTGTAAACACTGTAAATTGTGTCAGGTATGTCCTCACATAGTGACCTGTCAAAGCCTGCCGCCGTATCAATAAGCCATTTATAATGGCGTGGCCGTCTGCCTGCTCACGCTCGCCGCAGGGATTTGAGGACGTTCTGTGGTGGCTGATGCTGATAGATGACACGTCACACTCGTCACATCTGCACCAGAAACAACATGTGCAGCAGAGTACTGAGCTACCGCGTACCAGATGTATACCATCAGAGCCCCTGAGAGGTTTTCGTACATCAACCAAACACTTCAGCAGCTCCTCTCACTAATTGCTTTATTCCTCCTTCCCAGTTTGAGCATCTGCAACAGATGCGGCTTTGTGATGCTGCTCCCACTCTGGAGGCCAACGGGGAGGATTTTGGGTCCAATTTGACCCACTTGACTGTCAGAGACCCTCACGACTGATCGAACCGGTAATCAGCTCAAATGATCCTGAGGCTTGAGGCGCTTATCCAACAACTGCTCTGACCCTCAAACAGTAATGATGTTTGATGACGAGTAACAGGTCTGCTTAGGTTTACACATGTAAAGTTTGTACTTTGGTTTCAAATATGGCTTTTGAGACGCGAACCTGCCTCCTCACATGAATTTTCAAATTCTTTATCGGTGTCATCTGATTTCCTACGATCATCATCACTATGGCCAATAGATGGCATCTGTCATTAAATGCCAATGTAGATTTACTCCTCCTATTTATAACCTGGAAGGTCAGTTTGGCGTCAAATGGCATGAAATTCAGAATCTTGAAAAGAACATTGGTGGAGTATTGAGCAGAAACCTGCAATGACCAATGAGAGCGAGGTCTTAGCTAGTCGTAGCATAGCTGTAGCTACTCGTAGCGAGGTCGCAGCTAGTCGTAGCGAGGTTGTAGCTAGTCGTAGCATAGTCATAGTTAGTCGTGGCATAGTCATAGTTAGTTGTAGTGAGGTTGCAGCTAGTTGTAGCATAGTTGTTGCTAGTTGTCGCGAGGTCATAGCTAGTCCTAGCTAGTTGTAGCGAGGTCGTAGCATTGTTTCAAAATAATAATTAAACTTTGTATCTAACTCATTAACATTAGCCCTGGTTAGTCACTGATCTACACAGAGTTAATATCTAGTCAAACTGGGCTTCTACTGGCCTGATTTATTCGGTGCACCACTCCTGGTTTCACTCTGTAGCTTTTTAATCTGACGTGCTTATAGGTTGAAAGTGCACATTGTCATCTCGTGCCACGGGATTGTGTTTATGTGGTAACGTCTCATAAAAGCCATTTTGAGCGACTGAACCACACGACGGTGTGCGCATTCATCTCTCATGTAAACAGGAATGTAATCCAGAGCTGCAGCAGAGTGGAGAACCTACAAACAAACATTTGAGCGCTGAGAGTTGTGACGGTTGGAGGAGCAGAGCGGTGCAGCCAGCCAGCAAAATTCACCTCTGATGGTAATTTGCATTTCACTGATGTGACGCAGACAGGATGAAGAAGACGGTGGTCTATTAAGATGGCGGCCATGCATACACGCAGTGGCGGCCCGTTAGTCGACTATAACGTCAATTCCTGTGCTCATATTTACACAGCTGCTGCAGCAGGAACAGAGAGCATTCTGGGATTCTGAACCCACAATCTGTTGCTTGCAGCCCGATTTCATAAAAACAGTTCGAGTGACTGTGATGAAGCACGTGAGATGGACACTGGTCACAATCACATGTCAGCGCCCACGAAATCGCTGGTGTCACTCAACGCACGGGATGCGGCTGTTAAAGGAAATTTTCTTGAAAAGAAAATTTTCTGGAAAAGAAAATTGTATCTAATGGGAGTGCAGTGAAGGTCTGGTCATGTTTCCACTTGGTCGAAGCTCAGAAAACATCATTGGTTGGGTTGATACTGCCAACGGCTGTGATAACGTACCATCTTAACTCAAACGAGTGACAGAACTCGCATTTCCACCTTAAAAGCAAAGGAAGTCTGCACAGGTTCTCCTATGACAGGAAAAAAAGGTGCAGACAGGCAGGCGTAAGATGACTTCAGCAGTTTAAAAGTAAAAACTGGAAGAAACTGAAAGGATCAATAAGGAGGGAACCCCACAGCCAGAAAACACAGAGTCCCTGTCCTCGGGTTCAGCTCCTGTTTTATTCCAGCCAGTGAGGTCATAAATAACCTCCCGGCACTTTAAGCGTTAAAATAAAAAAACACGGGTCCGACCTTGACTTCAGCCACTCCTTCTCTGAGTGATTCATGTCATTTATCCTGGAATCTTCTTTTCAGCCGCGTGTCAATAAAATGGAAGAAACTGCTGCTTTTAAAACCGGGTAAAAACGTCTCATCTTGAAGCAGCCGGTCCCTGCTGGTTGTAATCTCTCGCTGCTGCAAAGGTATGAAACATGGGAGAAACAGAGAGAAGTGAGGGACCTCTCTTCCCTCCAACTAAGGGTGGAATAATCAGGTGACGCTGAACTTCACTCCCTGAGTCCCGACTGTTTTCATGTTTGCCCCAGTATGAGTCCAGGTCAAGCGCCCGCCCAATAAACACCCGGCGTCCCATTGATCAGCGAGCAACATAAATCTGATTAATCAAACTTTGATAAAAGGCCAATAACAGCCTCACTTACTCACCTCTCATAAAGCTGTCGAGAGAGAGTCTCACACACACACGCGCACACACACACACACACACACACACACACACTCAGACACACACACACACACACATCCTCTATCGATGTGTGGTAGTCTTGTTTGTCGTTATCAATCCGAGCCGTGGCCTATTTTATAGACAGGGTCATGTGTTCATCGATCATTGGGGTGGCGGCGGGGATGGGGGGTCGTGTGTGAGTGTGTGTGAGTGTGTGTGTGTGTGTGTGGAGGGGGGGGTAAAGGATCAATCAAACTCACATACAAACCCAATGACACACAGAACTAGCTTAATTAGAACATTCCCTGTGTTTTCTCCTCGACTGGAACGTTTCTGTCAGCTGGTCGTGGCGTAGAACCTCAGGTTACCCCCCCCCCCCAAAAAAAACAAACAAACCAAAAAACAACAACTTTCTAAGGTCAGTCAGACATCGACTTTCAGGATGAAGTTGTGACACGGCGTTAGGAGGAGGACCTCAGCGTCCTCCTCCTAACACAGAGTTCCGTGTTTGTTAAATGGATGTGAATTCTGTGGTATTTTAACACGTCACGTACCGCCTCCAAGCGCCGTGTCCCACAGGCCGTGGTCATTCGTCATGTTTGGCGTGAGATAGCTTAGCGGCGCTGCTAATTTACCTGCCAAATTTAATTAAAATCATTTTGATGGAAACTCGCAGATTTAATTTGCTGCATCTCCACTGATACCAGCCCATTTTAGACTCTTATGTTGGTTTGTTTTACCTCCAAACCTCTCGCCACAACTCACACACCAACTCTCATTCATCTGTTCCCTCCATTTTCTTTCGCTTTTAACTTCTATCACTCTCTCCTCCATCTTTACTCCTCCTGCTTCCCTCCCTCCCCATATTTCTTATCCCCAACATCTTTATCTTCTCATCATTCATTCTTCCTCACTCTCTCTGCATCACCCTTTTATCCTCTTCCTTCATCCTCACCCCCCTTGCCTACCTCTCCCTCGCTCTCTCCTCCATCTCTTTCATCTCTCCCTCCTATAACTTCCTCCATCACAACCTCATTTCCCTTTTCTTTCTTTCTCATGTGACATTTCTCCTCCCTCGCTCTCCATCCTCCCCATCATCATTACCATTGTCTCCATAATCTTTATTACAGCTCATTCTATCTCTCTCTCTCTCTCAAACACACACACACACACACACACACACACACGCAGGTGACAAAGTGGGGTGCAAACGCGCAGCGTTTCCAAATGTCCTTATTTATTTCACTCAGTTCGTTCTAAATCTTGCTTAAGAGGAGAAAAGACTTCTTTTCACTTCCTTTGCGGCGTCTGCTGATTCATCCGCCTCCTCAGGAGCCTCCTCAGGAGCCTCCTCAGTCTCATCACCTACTCCACCTTTTCATTTATTCCGTATTCCAGACCCTGAACATTAACAACAAGTGGAGGAAAAACCCAGGAGACTTATAAAGTTTCAAATATTCAAAAGTTGACCTTAACGCGGACAGAAGTTGTTCAAATGGAAATGATTGTTTATTCAAAAAATACTGAGTCGTTTTGACCCCCGTCTCTGTTTTCTTCCACGTCTGTTTGTTGCTCCATCTTTCCGTTTGTCAAGCCTGAGCAGTTTCCAATCAGCTATTTATGGTTTTCCACATTCTGCAGCCTGCTGTTCCAGTCTGGCCTCATCAGAAGGTGGAAGAATGTCACAGCAGCTTCTTCTGTCGTCGGTGTCCAACCGAGCACCTTTTTCAACATTATTTTACAGCGCTGAGTCTCCACAGACCTCTTTAGTCCACAGCGTGTCATCGTAGGTCGAAATCTCACAGAGAAGAGAAACCCGACATCATGTTTCTGATGACTTCCTGCCTGATCTTTTCCGCCATGTTTCTGGTGACTAAACTGAGTTTGTTCAACACGTTCGGCTGCTGCTCGTCATTTAACCTGCCGTGGACCTCAACCTGGCGCCTTATCTCTACATAAAAGGAAATAGCGTTTGCGGTTCTCGCTGTGCTGGGCAGACGACGCCGGCCTCCGTCTCCTGATCTCGCGGTGGGAAACAGAGTCACCAGCACTTACCTGTACATCCAAAACCAGCATCAGCACGACGTGGCTGCCTCACGAGACTTTGGCAAAACGCTCGACCGGCTGACGTAAGAATGAGGGTTCTGTTCCGTCCTCAGAAACACACTTTCTTGCACTGATTGGCTGTAAAATTTGATCGTTTGTTACTTGACCGCCACATTGGAAACAATCGCTAACAATGGTGTCACCGTGCAGGCGCCTGACCCGCCATCTGGGCGTGGCAGAGCACTAAACACAGTTCCGCTCAGTCGAGAGAGACGGCAAAGCTCAGCTACGTTTGTTCAGTGGCTCGATGCAGGGTTGAACCTGGGAGGGGATTTCGTCCCTGCGGCCTCTGGCTCTGATGATGTGTCTGGTAATTTTCTTCAAGGAAACTCAGCAGTCAGACTCCACTCTGCGTGGCTGCTGGAGACCAAAGCGTTTATTCCACCACCTGCAGTTGCACCCTCAGTGTCCTTGTATGTTCATTCTCTTGTTTCATGTGTTTATGCATCTGTAAATTTCCTCCTAACCTTTAAGGCAAAAATATTCTTCCCTCTCCTCTGTCACATATTTAATCCAGCACATCACGAGTGACCTATGAAACATCATAAACAGTCATTTTGGTGAAGAAGAAAAACACCCTACAACCATACACAAGGTTCTGAGTGTGATGTGTTCCAAATCACTCGAATGTCCTTCAATTCAAGTACAAAACACTCAAAATGATCATAACCGAGCGTTAAGTCGTCATGCGCCATCGTCTATGAAACACTCCACCGTCTCTACATGATTTCTAGCACACTCTGCATCTTACGGCCGGCATTTTTCCTGCTTCCATGAGCAAAAATTGCGGATATTGGATTACAGGTCTCCTTGACTGTCACACTGCAACACTCCCCTGTTCTCCTGTGAGCTCCGACTGTAACTGCAGCTCGACGCGTTTCCTGTAAACTTGCTGCTTGATTCCCATAGAGAGTAACAAAATGTGTTGTTTTTTTTCCCTGATAAAAGTAGGACACGAGAGAGCGTCCCACCTCCTTCAGGTCCAAAGAGGAGACAGAGCTGGCTGATGGCTGCCAGCGAGAAGCCCGCAAACGAACCAGCACGTCTACACGCCTAAAACAAGCCAGAGTTCATTTGCAGACACGAACAGCTGCGGCTCTTGAGTTCTCAGTCTTGATCCTGACATCAGCTCTCCTGATCCGCTATGAATGCCGACCAAGGTACACAGTGTTGTGCGTAATACTGAGCGGAACGCTACGATAGTGAGAGTCTGCAAGGTAGAGGCCGCTTGTTACCGAGGACTAAACCCAAACACAACCCAAAATCCTCACAGACAGGCAGTTCCTCCATTGCAGCACAGATCCAGTCAGCTGCCCTCGGCTGTGTCTGCAAAACGAACAGAGTGTCTTCACACTTACGAGCTCGGGCGCAGTCACAAAGTCTCAGGCTGGATCCGTTGCCAAAGCTACAGTAGCACCACCGCAGAGCCACAGATGTTCAAGGTGTGTCGGTGCTGATCAACGGCAAATGATGCAGAAATAACAGATGTGCAAAATACAGACACGTGCAGATATGGAACAATAACCTCTCTCACACACACACACACACACACACACACACACACACACACACACACACACACACACACACACACACACATTACCATTATTTATTTGGTCTTTTAAATCTTTGCAAATTGGAGGTAAAGAGATCTGACCACAACTGAGTCAGGTGCTCACCTTCAACACACCCCAGATTCACATTTTCGTCAACTCTAGGTCAGCGGTCATCAGCCTGTCAATCACAAACAGCTGGTTTGAGATCACTCGAAGGACGTTAGGGTCCAATGAAACTCATCATTTCTTGACAGGATTTCATTCCGTCATTAACAAAGATGGAAAAACCAAATTTGTTGCTGCGCTTAAGAGGCGAAAGTCTTGTCAGAGATCTTCCAGACGGTTAAAATGGTTTATACAGGGAAGCAGGATGTGAGGTGCATCCTCGGTGAGTGTGTCTGAATGCCTTCAAAATAAGAGTTTACGGTGATTTAATTGCAATAAACAGATCAAAAATAATGCTGAAGCGACTTCATCCTGATGCTGATTTGCACAAAGTATGAACGGATGCTTTATCGTGTCTTTCTACTGGATGACTGGCAAGCAACTTTTAAAATGCTTGTTTTCTGAACGGAGTTTGGTTTGGATCGGCTAGAGTAGGTCTGACACGAAATTTTGTTCTGTTCGTGTGACTTCACAATTAGGCAGCATAAATTGTCTCGGCCTAAATGCAAGTGTGACATTTATGTCCCTGACAGAGGTATCATTTAAAAGACATTTTTAACACTCTGAGCAAAGCTTTTATGAGCAACAACCCCATTAGATACAATCACGAGTCGAACGCGACTATTTTATGTCTTCCTTCCCGCTTTATGTCTTCAAGGAAGCTCTGAGAAACCCAACCCATATTCTTGTCACTTTGTGTGAGAGGTTGCGCTTGAAGCAGCAGCTCTGATTCTCCGCGTGCCAAGTTTATGATGTAGAGGAATTTAATGTCAAAGAACCTAAAGCCATCATGAGGACCCGCAGCTCTCACAGAGCACCTGGGAGAAAAAGTAGCAGCTGCTCGGTCAAACTTCAGAGCCTCCAGAGCGTGATGTCCCACTGCACCTTAGCCAACATCTGCAGAGGTGTCGTCCATACAAATACATGAGGGCCGGAAGGAAGGTACAGGAGGCTAAAATAAAAAAACATAACATCACCATTTCATTCGTGCAGAACTCAAACGACATCTCCGTGTATCAGTTGGCTTCCAGAGAACAGGAACGCTCATTAGTCAACAACATCAGCAGCAGGATTCTCACAGGCTCGCTCAAAAGGCCAGAAACTCTTCTGAATGCTCGTGGGTTAACAGCCAGCCTGTCAGCAGCTGTCTGCTCTGATGTCAGCGCCGGATCTTTGCAGCGACTGGAACTTGAGGTTTTTTGTTTTTTTTGTTTCTTTATGCTACAAATTTACGAGGCCACGAATCTTTACCTTCAACTCAGAGCCGTCTCCCTGCAGGACTCATCGTCTCAGCTGGGGATCACGGCCTTCGCGTCTGCCTGCCAGAGACGTTTACATTCAACATCATGATCGGAATGCACAGTCACAGCTGTCAGCACGCACACACACACGCACACACACACACACACGCACACACACACACACACACACTCTCATTACCATTATTTATTCAGTCTTTTAAATCTTTGCAAATCACAGGCAAAGAGATCGTGCTGACACCACAAACACACACACACACACACACACACACACACACACACACACACACACACACACACACACACACACACATTCAAAGCTCCTGTCCTCCTGCCCTGTACGAGTTACATCATGTTCACTCACATATAACATAATTTGCGTGTGTGTGTTTGTATATTGATCAACCCAGATTGGTCAATGTTGTCCAACGTATGTGTGCATATACATGCTGCACACAGACAAGTGTATGAATAAACACACACACACACACACACACACACACACACACACACACACACACACACGCAGCAAGATTATGAATTCACACAGACAATAATAACTGATACATCGTAAAAATTACCTGACTTTGTCCCACTGTGTCCCCTCCCCACACACACTCACATATATGCACACACACACGCTCGCACACACACACCCTCCATCTGCCACACTGAGGCTTAGCATCATACAGTAGCTTAGCATGTATTGTGTTTAACCTCGCCGCTCTGGTGTGTGCGCACCAAACAGGAAGAGAGACAGATGGGCGCAGAGAGAAATGTATCAGTCCAGATTTAGAGAGCGTCGGTAATAATGAGGAGATGGAAAATGACAGGAAGTGAACGAGGAGAGAAACGTTGGCGTTCATTCATCACAGCGCTCTCACGAGCGGTTAAATCAGCCGTGTGATGGCCTCAAACTATTCCTTGGCATGGGAACATCTCCACAGTGCTTTAAGGATAATATACTGTCCATATTTAGCTTCAGTGGATGAGATCAAACTGCTGTCAAAGAAAAATAAAAAAGATATTTATGGAAGCCCATTCGCAGTCGTGGACGGGAAAAAAAGCAAAATAACGTTCCAATGTTCAAATGATGATAAAAATGATGGCATTAAGTCAAAGTTATGAGTTAGACATTCATGATTATGCAGATTGAGAGGTCAAAATGAGAATCATTGAGACAAACGAGGCAAACTGTTGAATTTATTACTTTTTATCTTGGGACTTTGGAGTTGTGAATCTTATCATTCTGGATTTTTCTGTTTCCTTTTAAAGGTTTGTTTTTGTTTTTGTTTCCTGTCCTTTTCTCGACCGGGCTCCATCGCTGTTGTTTATATAAGCAGCAAACTAAGAACAAAAAAACACCGGACGCAGAACCCATGCAGAACCAGAACCGCGCGGTGCTGGCGATCGACGCTCCAACTCCGAGAACCTCATTTTTTTATTCCAGTTGAATGGAACAAACCAGTTGAAAGAAAGTGAATGTGGCTTTTTATGGAGAAGTAGAAAAAGATTTCTACTGACCTCAAGCTGCTAGAATGGAAAAACTCAAGGTTGCTAAAGGGTTAAAGATGCTGAGATTGTGACTGTGACTTTCAGAGGGAGAGAAAGAGAGATGGATGAGAGAGCGAGCGAGAGAGAGTGTTGGTAGGTCATGTAGTCAGCGAGAGAGCGACGGATTCACACAGAGAAAAGAGAGAGAGAGAGAGAGAGGTGGATAAGCAGTGTGATACTGTGGTGCTGCGCTCTGATTGGCTGAGAGGACCTCTTGTATCTGAGTGGAAGGAATGAGAGCGAGCGAGCGAGCAGGGGAGTGAGAGAGAGAGAGAGAGAGAGAGAGAGTTGACACAGCCAGCTGACACGTGCTGCTCCATCACATGACTCCACACTCTCCCTCGCTCTCCTGCTCTCTCTCTCTCTCTCTCTCTGCAGATACATGGTCTTTCCTCTTTTTCATCTTTCACTGTCCTTACTTTCAACTCTTGCATCCACTTATTTCTTCTTCTCTCTTCTTTCTTTCCATAATCCCAATTCGTTCCTCCTCTTCTTCCATCAAAGCTTTTTTCTGCCCTTTTCTCTTTTATTTCTTGACCTTCACAGTCCGTTTTGTGATTGTTTTACTGAATTTAGCGCCCGCTATTATTCAACGGCGAAGCCCGAGCAGCGAGCGTGCTGGCGCCTGATGGCGTGATAGCGGCGCGCGAACCATCTGCTCGGGTTTAGGTTGGGGTTTGTAACGTGGCTCAGCACTTTTGCTGGGTTTCACATGCTCAAAAAGAATAACTGCACCATTTTGAACCAATTTGTCTCCGCCTGCACCAAACCCCTGCTACCCCTCCACCACTCAGCGGTCCGGACCGTCACAGGGGAGTTCCGACGTTTTTCAACTCAGGTTCTATTTCCCCTCACGTGCTGGGGTCAAAAAATGTTGATAGTAGAAACCAAAAGGATGAGAATCTTTCACAACATTAAGAGCACAAATATAAAACAGGGGCAAACTTTATGAATGAATATGAAACGTTAAAAAAGATGAAGTCCAAATACTGACGCTGGTGTGTCCGGTGCAGTCAAACGAGCCTGATCACTTCAGAAAGTACATAGAAAACGCAGTACTTCTGAATATTAGACGCAGCGTACATACATACTACATACTCGTGACAGGGTACAGTTCTTACATCAAGATACGAAACCAGATCCCCAGTGTTTTTTCACAACACCAAGATGAATTAAACGTAAAATATGTGCAGCATAATCAGCCCAGCCTGAAATATTTCAGTTTCTCCACATGAAAATAACTTCTGCCCAGGACTTCGGAGGAAGATGTCATTCTATATAAGGTGTGGAGCGGAGCAGGGTCAAGGCATGCAGGATTGAGGTCGCGACAGCGCTGCAGCACGCTGACCTGATGTCCCGCAGCCCTGACCTCCTGAAAACTAAGACGGCAACATGATTGGCATTGTGAGAAAATGGAAGATGAAGGTGGTAGAAAAGAAGAGGAGAGGAGAGGAGAAAAGATGGAGGAGACGATGTGGAGGAGACAGAAGTGGGACAAATGAGCCAAAAACAAACGGTCAGACAGGCGTAAAATGGATTAAACCTCCAGCAGAGAGGAGAGGGGCAGCAACGGATGGAAAACCACCTGGGCATCCTCCTCTGAGAGGGCGAGACATCACAGAGGTTGTTCCTTTCATGTTTCCTGTGTTCCAGCTGAAGATCAAAGCCCCCTCTACCAGCTCATCATCAGTTTCGCCGTCGCAGACGTCAACCAGGAAGCTGCAGAGGAGCCCAAGGAGAATTTCCATTTTGACTCGTATCTTGACGTTTACCTGCTTTATGAGGCGTGTTCTTTGTTGGATGGACACACACACTCACACTCACACACACACACACACACACACACACGCGCGCTTATTAATATGACAACACACGGGCGCAGACCAAACCACAAACACACAAAACATTAGAAAAACTCTCACAGTTCCATTAGATGACAACAGAAGGCACTTAGCAGTGATAAAGCGTCGATGCGCTGGGGTTTTTATGTTGGTCACTGAGTTAAAACCCCTGGACCACTCAGACTGAGCTCATCCCTCTGACACAAACTGTGGCGGACAATTAAAGACAAAATAACCCAACAAGCGTATCCGGATGTGTTCGCTGCTATTACCCCCCCGGAAACGTTCCCGCTGCTGTTTAACGCCCGTGTGGTGAGAACAAACCCAGTTGCCCATCTTGTTAGCATCTTGCAAGCCTGTTTTATCATCTATTAAGTGGAGAACCCCCCCCCCCCTTGTAAATTCTGAGAGAGCAGAGGACTTTTTTTGCTGTGATGCTGCCACTTTTGGAATTAAGTTGCTTTTTTTTAAATCTCTTGTATTGCTCTGATACGGCTATTAACCACATCTCTTTGTAGTGGTTTCATATTTCCCGTCTTTCCATCTGTAATTCACGCACAGCAAATGCCGCCACGGAGCGTGAGAGCTTCAAAGCAAGCGGGTGGCGTTCTTTCCTTCAACAAATCCTGTGCGTCCGTGAGCAACTGGAACGTGACACAGCTGTTAAAAAGCACATCTACATATTTCTTGGTGAGGTCATTTTACCCGTGATGTAGACTTGTACTTATGCCGTTTATTTAACCTGAAAAACTGTATCTGAAACGCCTCGTATTCTCGTGTAAATTATGAAGCCGGTGTTGCGGTTTGCTCTCGGCAGTTTAATCGGGTGATGATGTCTGCAACAGCAGCTCACAGGCCTCATTTTTTGGGGGGGGGTCACAAGCTAAAAACGATTTAAATCACAGGATTAGTAGTCGTTGTGCCAACTGGTGTGATAAGTAGGGAGCTGGCTAGCCTGGTGTCTGGAGCTCCCTTCGGCTTTGTATTTATGCATGAGGAAGACCTCTTAGTCTTTGGTTCAGTCCATCCCTGACACCTCAGGGGTGTTTCTCTCCCCCGCGGGTGACAGTAGAAGACTCAGGTTTTTAACATGATAAAACTCTTGAAGCTGCAGGTTAGCAGATTCATGTCTTTATGTAAATAAAGTGATCACCTGACAAAGGTTAAAAACCTGCATCCTCACCTGGCAGATGCTAAATAGACAGGAACAGCAAAACAATGAGGGTGTCATGTGTAGTCGGGGGGGGGGGGGGGCGTCTAGGATTCCCATCCTGGAGGGGCGATTAAACACAAACTACAAGTCCGATCTCATCTCAGGTGACTGGAAGTCTTCCTGCAGATTGTAACTCAAGATCAGCTGGGACAGGAGGTCTTGCTAGCGAGGGGAGCTAACGCGCACCGCCACTCGCCAGATTGTCACCACATTGTTTTAAGTGCTACGGCTTTTGGAACTGCTCATCTTTTCATTCCTTGTTCAGGAGTTGAAGTCCCGTAAAAAGAGTCCATTGACTCTCATTAGCTGTTAAGGTTTTAAAATACAATTGAGCCCAGTAGCCATTTTTTTTAAGCCAATCTAGTACTGCCCTGAGAATTAAAACTAGGGCTACACTCATTAAACCAACCTCATTAAAGCATCTTATTAATTCTGTGATGGAGAGATCTGGTGGCTCCACTGATCCCAGGAGCCTCAAACCACCAACACCCGCAGATTCACCTCCGGGTAGAAAATGAAAACACAGAACCTGCGACGTTTTGATGCGTTTTAACATCACGCTTATGCAAGACACTGTGCCACTTAATTGGTCACACGTCTGTCTGAACCATTCGCCGTTCTGGAGGAGCCCAGACAGCCCCGGCAGGACGAGCGCGCCGCCGCGTAGGGAACAACTCCATACGACACTTGAGGTACAAACCATAATTCTTCTCAAATATGAAGAACACGAATCCAGCTGCTGCTGCTCCAGCCAGAGCAGGAAGGAGAGCTGCAGCACGTATCGGACTGCGTCCACATGAACTGACTTGTCATCGCCACTGTTGATCGTTAATGGCGCTTCCTCTCAGTAAACCGTTAAACGAATGGGTGGCAATGATGATGACGATGGAGTACAAATCAATGTCATTTTATCATTCAGCACAAACCGGCCGCGGTTCGTCTCACCGGCTTCCTGTGACTCCACAAGTGCAAGGAAGTCCCATCGAGGTGCCGGTCAGGAGAGACCACGCGGTTTTAAGAGGCCCTCCCATGATCCACGCACCCAGGCCAGTGACATCATCCAGGAGCGATGACCACATCTCCCGTGAGACGCGACCTGTCGGTGTGAAAGTTGTGGATTCAGTGATGAAAATGTTCTGTGTCCTCGTGGCCTCCTTGGCAGACGTCTGCCTCCTCTGAGGACTTCTTAGTTGAAGTGTGTGTGTGCAGAGGTTTTCTGTGTGAGAGAATGTGCAGGGGTGGGACCTTGGCGTTACTGACTGTGGTGGTTAAGAGTGTGTGAGTTCATATGAACAATGTTTGTGCGTCAGATCTTTTGTTTTCTTCTGTTTGGCTGTGTTGTGTTGATGTGCCCCGTGGAGCAAAGACGCTGGACTCCACTTGAGTTGGCAAACATTGAATCATCTGGGAGAAGAGAGAGGAGTTCACCACAAAACGAGTGTAGATAGTTTGGTCTTT